>NW_025814364.1:0-53481 GCF_018902025.1 Drosophila willistoni
ATTTCAGCAAGGCTTTCGATTCGGTAAACGATGCCTTACTATTACATAAGCTGAATTTAGTTGGCTTTCCGGATGCTCTGCTTGCTTGGATTTCACAATATCTAAGCAATAGGAGGCAGAGGGTTCTTTTAGGTCCTCTCTTTCTAAGATCATTTGTGTTGAATCGGGAGTCTCACAGGGTAGTCACCTTGGCCCATTATTATTCACCATTTTTATTAATGATCTCCCCACCGTTCTTTTAAATTCCAGAGTTCTTATGTATGCCGATGATGTAAAAATCGCTAATCGCATCGTAGACTCTCTCTCATATCATACCTTGCAAGCTGTCCTGAATGCTTTTCAGGGGTGGTGTAGGACGAACTTGTTATCTCTAAACTGTTATAAATACAAAGTTATGTCTTTTTATAGAGGTTCTCCCCAATTAACAAAATTAGTTTTAATCAGCATATATCGACTACTGTTAGTAGGGCTAAGAGTGTTCTTGGCTTTATAAAGCGTTGGTCAAAGGAGGATCCATATACTACCAAAATACTTTTTACTTCTTTAGTCCGCCCCATATTAGAGTATGGATCTTGTGTTTGGTCTCCTCAATATGAGTTTTATCAAAAAAAATTAGAATCTGTACAAAAACAGTTTTTACTCTTTGCCTTTCGTGATTTTCGCTGGGATCCAACTGTACAACTTCCATCTTATTCTAGTCGATTTCAGTTAATTAACCTTCCTTCTTTAACTTACCGTAGAACAATGCTTGGTTTAACTTTTCTTTACAAACTTTTGAATGGTGAGATTGACTCTTCCGAGCTGTTGAGCCTAATTAACATTTCTGTTCCATCTAGAAGGACCCGCAATTTCACACCGCTTATACTTCCCACTTGCACAACTAACTTTTCTCTGCATGAACCTTTTCGTATACTATGTAGTGACTACAACTTTGTCAACGAAACATGGCTTCCTTTGTCAAAAACTGCGATCTTGTCCTTCCTCGCTCGTAATTAGTTGTAATCATCTTTATTTTAACCTATCATGTTTTCTTTTATATGTAACCTATTATCTTAATACATTTAATATTTTCTAAACTAAAGAGTTTAATATATGTATATGTAATACGCCTATGCCCTTAGGTCGGAGTGGGTAAAGGTTGTAACATTAACTTTTTTGTTCGTACGACTACGTCTACAAAAAAAAAAAAAGTATCCTTGCTGAACATGGTATAAATTCCAATAATCTTAAACAAATAATATAAGAAACTAGCAAACCCGGCGAACTTCGTAACGCCTAACAGTCAAAGAATTTCGTGTTACCTTTTAGCTGAACTAATTTATGCTTTGATGAACATAATATAATAATACAAAACAATGATGGTAGGATGACAGAATTACCGATTTCGGCAGTATCAGCGTTGCTGGCAATAGCATCTCGCAAGTGAATGTATTCTTCCGCACGCAGCTTCTGTTGGTTAAATCGCAAGTATCGTAGTCGTTCACTCTCTATCTTGACGTACATATCGACCATAAATTGTTGGCAAAGCTCACGACATCGTAGAATAATATTATCCTGACCACGTCTAATCATCAACCGAAACGAATAGAAATCCTTTGAGCTAATATTCTTGTTTGTTTCGGTTCCTATAATAGTATATCCATGTATTAATTGAAGAGTTTTCATATTCTTAATGAATGAATTACCTGTTACCGGATCTCGTTGCTTAAGGTTTATGCAATATCCGTCTTGTCCCTTCCAAAAAATGAGTGGATATTGGAGAGCATCATATTTTCTTCGAATCACGATTTGTCGCGTAGCTGTATGGTCGCCAACCATGATTCCAGCCACGTCGTCAACAACAGGTGCGTTGAATCGACGTATATGCCCTCCAGCTGGTGTCCTATCAGGATTGATGAAAATAGCGTGATTGTCACTTTGTAGCTTATGCATATGTGATTTGAATAATTTCAACAATTCGTTGTGCTCATTTAACAGAGCGTCCATCTCGCTGACAATGCGCGTTGCAAATGGTGAATTGAGGTGATTATAGTTGCAACGTGTATTCACGCGATTGGCGAGTGCCCGTTCGGAGTCCTCGCCACCGATAAAGTAAATTTGTAAAAATTTATAAGGTTCGTTTGGCATTGGTAGTAATGAGCCGACTTTGTGGTAAATTTGGCCTTTGATTTGAATGTGGAATTAAATTGTTGACCATTTGCAGCAATATTTTTAACTATTTCCGTTGCTCCGAACGATGTCATTTGAAAACATGAATTGAATTGCCGAATTGAACGCAAGAACAGCGAAGAATTTGGATCAGTACCAATAACGAGGCCGTGCAATGGTTCCGGCGGTGTTTCAATTTCTGGAAGTTTCACTTTCCTGATGAGCAACACATCCCAATTGGCTCATTTTTAAATTTAAGGGCTTGACAGTGCGGGCATTCATTGTCCAATGTACCAATTACCACTTTGGAATGAGCGTAATATTCAACATCAGGCTCATACTGAAATGCTAGTCGAAGAAATGAATGTGATGTAAATGCTCGAAGTACTTGTTGATGTTGGTCAATCCCTCTACGTCTGTTGGCTACGAATCTGCGCGCTTCTCTTCGTTCCAATTGTCTTTGTTGGTTTCGCTCATCTCGTAACTGCGCCATTCTTACACGGACATCTGCATTACTTTGTTGCCTTTCTGCATCTGATCTTATTGCTCTTCTATCTTGCATGCCTCTAGATCTGTTTGTTTGACGACTCAAATTAGCCCCCCTGCGTGTTCGTGGCATTGTTGTAATAAATCAAGTTGGAAAACTGATTGGTGTATAACGTGTATTATTTTCTTGATCAATAATTAGCACAGCGAGTTCGGTCGCACTCGAGTTGTAACAACGACTGAACTCGAGACGCACAATTCTTGTGCGCGCCTTCCACCGAACCACACTCGGCGACAGCGACAGAACGCTTGTCCTGAAGTTAAAAGAAAATTTCAACTTTTTGTTCCAAAAAAAAAAACTGGAAAATTAAATTTTTGTATACGGAAATCCCCAAGCGAAGCCGTGTGAACTCAACAGTGTACATCACCTTACTGAAATCTAGAAAGTCTCAACGTAGTATATGGTTTTTCAAGGCCTGTTTCGATTGGAAGATTTAAATTATTTTTGTTGAATTTCATATCTTATCAAGTAGGCCGTGTGTCTAATTTCACTCGTATAAAACACAGGGTAGTTGAGATATCCAGCACAGTTAGTCAGTTTTAATCGTGAGCTCGTTATTATTTGGGTATAAAAGATGTATAAAAAGATAGATGTTGGCCTATTCTCAGTCCTACACGATCTGCATAAAAAATTTCATGAGAATCGGTCGAGCCGTTTCGGAGTAGTTTGGTAACAAACACAAACACAACGAGAATTTTATATATATAGATTTTAATATATACAAATTTAAGTTAACGAAGACTTCTCCTCCAACATACTCCCCCTTTGAAGGATGAAGTATGATTCCTTCAATTCAACGTCATCTCTCAAAGGCAATGGATTAAGTTTGCAGATTGAGCGGCGAATAATTCCTTTCTTGGTGCCAACATCGGCTACTCTGACCCTTCCATCTGCACCAAGTATGGCTTCGACATGGATGAGAACTAATTGATCGATTGCTATGTTGTTTTCGGGATGCAACCACTTAGAATAATTGATGTTCCCAAAAGCGTTGCTTGCGCTAGGTTACCTTTTGCCAACGTGATAAATAAGAAAGTTTTTGGTGGCATTGTCACAATAAATCCTTTTGGGTATGCCACGTCGTCCGATGAATCGCTTCAAACAGAGAATAAATTTATTAGCAGATAGGTCTGAGATTACTTCTGTATGAATAGATTTTGAAGAAAACTTTGAAAGCGGTACGAAGTAAGGAATGGTCCACTCCGAATATCAGAAACGGTCGTTCGGCCAAGAGACTTTCAGCTTTAATACTGGTTTGTAAATGTGTGCATCTTTTAACAAACATTTATGTGCAGACTGTTAGGCGCAGAATCGCTATCATTACCTTAGCTCCCGCGTTTCGCAAGTGAAGATGAAGATCTTCATGAAGAATATATTTATAAGTGAAAAGATGAGTCTTTGGAAGTAATGACGGCATTCTAGACCCCAATGCACAGTGGTTGCGCCCATAGGCCAAAAATCAAAAAATCCATCGCAACCAATTTTGACAAAACCCAAAAAAATTGTCTCGTAAATGTCCAAACTTCTTAATGGCAAACCGTTTTTTTTCTAAATTTGCACTGGTACTTTCTAGAAATAGCATTGAAATCCCGAACACGTGTTCTTTTTCGCACAGCTGATGCGTAAGCTCAGTAAGCTTTTTTCTCTTTAGCGTTGCATTTCAAAGTGGTCAGACTTCATCTTAAGTGGTCCAGATTAATTTTTTTAGAATGGATTTTGAAGTACAAGGTATTTACTCTAATTTCTAATGTAAATAACTAATCAACTAATCAAATTGTTATTGTGAAATTAATTTATTTGATTTAATATTTTTTATGTGTGTTTTTAAGCGTCTTTTTTATGTTTAGGTGGAGTTTTAGTTATGATCCCACAAAATTCCACAGATATGTTGTATATTCTTGTATTTGTCTGACTTTTAAGGTAATAAATGTGTTCAGTTTAGGTGCCCAAATATGACCATGCATTTGTAAACGTAAATAATGTGACTGCGTCTCCCATTATTAAAGGTCAGCTGGGTCCTGCGAAACAGGTGATTGGCGTATTGTTTTGTTGTTGTCTCTGTTTTCATCGTTTGTGGTTATGTATGATTTTGAAAATTGTTTATTCTTTTATTAATTAATCATTTTTATTTGATTTGGTTGATTGAATTTCGTCGACAACTTTTATAGGTGTGTTTTTACGCGCCTATATATTTTTGATCTTTGGTGCACAACAAACGGAACCAATGCAGAAAAACTAAGGACAATGATAGAATTTGTACACATTGAAATTAAAACTTCGCTAACTTCGGCTAACTTCGACCGCGTCAAAGTTTGTATACCCTTGCAACTTTTTTGGTAACTTTTTCCTTACTTATAGCCATCAAAGTGGAAAAACGTTTTATCTAAAAAGGCTAATGTTTGCGAAAGAACGGCCAACAATCTTTGCATAGGAAATAACGAAGATATTGATCAAAGTCACTGTTTTCCACCGATCGTTCCTATGGGAGCTATATGATATAGTAGCCCGATATTTATCAAATTCGGCACAGTCATTAACAGATATACTAAACTAACAAATATTTAATTTGAAAGCAATCGCGTCAAAAGTAACGTAGTTATTGAAGAAAGTCACTGTTTTCGACCGATCGTTCCTATGGGAGCTATATGATATAGTCACCCGATCTTGATCAAATTTGGCATAGTCGTAGTTATATCTGTAATTAACTCACCAATATTAAATTTCACGACAGTAGCTCAGAAAATAACGAAGTTATTCAGAAAAGTCACTGTTCGTGACTGCGGTTTGTATGGGAGCTATATGATATAGTTGTCCGATCCGTCTGAATCTGAGATATACAACGCCTGCAGTATATACAAGCCTACATGCAAAATTTGAACTCTGTAGCTCTTACGGTCTAGTAGGAGTTCGCGTTGATCCAGACGGACGGACAGACGGTCAGACGACCAGACGGACGGACGGACGGACGGACGGACATGGCTATATGAACTCGTCATGCTGATCAAGAATATATATACTTTATATGGTCGGAAATGCTTCCTTCTATGCGTTGCACACTTCTGACCAAAATTAATATACCCTTTTTGCAAGGGTATAAAGAGCGGTTACATTGTCGACCTGGATTATTTGTCAAAGCGTATGTATTTCGTACATTTGCAAAAGAATCGCAACTTTTTGGCAAAAGCACAATCGTACAAAATCCTCTGTATTGCAATATCAAAATGTTTGGCTTAAAGAAAAGGAAACAATTTCATTTCGCTGTGACCACCAGATGTCCCAATCAATATCCAAATCAACTGTTCGTGGAAGGTTGAAAAAAGATTTCATCGAGTCTTCTAAAAGAACAAAACAAAATTTTTCAGCGATCCGAAATCGTCTGCTGAAATTACAGGATTAGAGGAAAATGTTTTAATTAGGTGTTCAACAGTACTGCAATGCATATCGTCTGGCTATAAAGTTAATATAGAACAGTTTGGAGACTATGCACTTGACACTACAAAACAACTAATTAAATTGTATCCATGGTACTACATGCCACCATCTGTCCACAAAGTTCTGCTACATGCTCCTGAAATAATAAGTTATGCGCTGGTTTCCATAGGAGAATTGTCTGAAGAAGCCGCAGAATCAAAAAATAAAGACATTAAAAAATTTAGAGAGCAACATACGAGAAAAATTTCACGTATTTCAACCAATACTGATTTGTTAAATAGATTGTTACTTAGCTCAGACCCTTTCATTACTGGTCAAAGAAAGTTACCTTGCACAAAAAAAAACAAAATTATTAAACAGTACATTCCAGTTATTATTAGATGAGTAAATGTATGTAAATATAATCTTAGAACTTGATAATATTAGTTTTTAATATATAATTTTAGTTTTTCTTACTGTTTGCTTTATTTATATATAATAAATCTTCTGTTTGTTCTAATGTTATATTTTATTCATTATACCCTTGCAAAAAGGGTATATTAATTTTGGTCAGAAGTGTGCAACGCATAGAAGGAAGCATTTCCGACCATATAAAGTATATATATGTGGGATGTGCATTTGCGAAGTGTATCAATCCCACTGTACACGAGAGACGAGACGACGATCAAGAGAGAACGTGAGCGTGTGAGAAAAGACGATCAAGAGGGATGACAAAGGAATGAGAGATGACGACGGGAGAGTTGGTTTTTGCGCGTCAAACAAGACGGACGTGTTTTGAGGTCTTGCGTCATAGTCGGATGCAAGGTCAAGTCGAGTACCATAGACGGGTGCTAAAAGTCGTGTGTCAAAGTCGGACACTTAAAGTCGAGCGCCAAAGTCGGGCGCGAAAAGTCGAAGCGTCGTAGACGGACGCCAAAGTTGAGCCGAGCCAAACGTCGATTGTCATTTCACATAGTGTAATCTCTATAAAGTCGTATTTTCATGTAAACCCCCTAGACTATAATTATATCGTTAAATAAAACCCCACATATTTTGGGTGCTCGACCGGGATAGATTCGAGTAGGAGTGACGCTCATCCGGTTACGAAGAGTTTTCCCCACATATTTTGTCGTGATAGAAAGAGTGCGGGATACAAGAGAACACCCCACATACATTTTTTGTGCGTTCGTGCGGGAGAAGAGTGAAAAAAAAAAAAAAAAAAAAAAAAAAAAAAAAAAAAAGTGATTTTTTTTTCTTTTAACAATCGTGTCGTATTAAGTCGGTCCTGCTCTGCTAATGGTGAAATTAAAACATTAACTATGTCGTGTCTAAATGATTTAATAAGTGGTACTCTGAAAACGGGTAAAGTAGACAATATCAGAGCATTGCATAAATTTATCTATGAGAGCGAGGGAGATAGAAATAACCGCAAAAGAATTCGAGAATTTTCTGGTTTCGATTACGATGAAGCGAACGCAAAATACAAAGCAAAAGCGGAATATGTACGACGAAATTTGACGAACGGTGATCTTGTTTCGATTTGCAATGTATTGGGAATCAAGTACAGTGTCGACGACCTTGCATTGCATATTTTCTCGAATTTGAAGATGAACAATTTGTTGGCATCACAAGACGAAGACGAATTAGACGACGAAGTAGATGATGAAATAGACGACGAGACAGATCATGAGTCGGTAGCTACAGAGAGGAACGTAGCAACAGAGAATAATTTGAGGAACATACCGCACGAGAGAGCAAGCGAGAACAACAACGATGAGTACAGAAGAATAAACGAAGAGAGAGATAGAATGATGACGCCGCGTTTTGCCATTAGTTTTCGCGACGTGGAAGAGAACATTCGTATTTTTGACGGCACTAACACTATTGCAGTAGAAGTTTGGATTAACGAATTCAATGAGCAAGCAACGTTGATGTGTTGGAACGATTTCCAGAAGTTTCTGTTCGCGAAGAAGGCGTTAAAAGGTATCGCGAAACTGTTTGTCTTGAGTGAGAGAGGAATAAATTCATGGAACTCTCTCGAAAAAGCACTTTTGAGTGAATTCAAATCGTGCGTGAGTAGTAAAGACATACATGAGCAACTGATGAAAATGAAGCGTAAAAACAATGAGTGCGTTTATGAGTATTTTTACAGAATGAAAGATGTAGCTTCACGTGGACAAATTAAAGACGATTCATTAATAGAATATTTAATTGACGGCATTGATGAAAAAGTGAGAATAAGTCGATTTTATATGGTGCGAAAAATTTGATTGAGTTTAAAGAGAAATTAAAGCAGTATAAAGTAATGAGTGAAAAAGAAAGTAAGAAAGGCAATGGTAAATACAAAAACGATGAGAACAGTGCAAGAGTGAAAAACAAAATTATGAAAACTAATAATAAAGACGATATTGTGTGTTACAACTGTGGCGATAAAGGACATTACTCAAAAGATTGTGATGATAAAGGGAAAGGTAGAAAGTGCTACAAATGTAATGAATTTGGTCATATAGCTAAAAATTGTAATAAACGAGAAATGAACGGTAAATTTGAACCAAACACAAGAAGTTTAACGTCGAAAGAAGAAATAACCTGTAAAGTTATTAAAATTGACAATATTGAGTGTAAAGCATTGTTCGACACCGGAAGTAAATTTTGTATCATTCGCGAAGATTTGTATAAACGTTTGAAACAACCCGAGTTGAGTAGCTTTGACGGGTTTCTAATTGGATTCGGTGGCGGAGAATCAAATAAGATAAAACCAATTGGACACTTCGTGAATTCCATTTTGATTGACGACCAATCGTTCGTGTTAGATTTTCATGTAGTTCCGATTAGATTGTTAGATGTCGAAATGATCATAGGCGAGGAATTATGTTTGCAAGCTGACATTATTTTTAGCCGAAATGGTGTAAGAGTAGAAAAGTTCGAAAAAGAAAGTGATGAAATAAAAATTCTAAAAATTGATGTCGCGAATAATAAAGATGAACTTAATATAGACGAATGTGCAAGCACAAGTGCTAAAAAAGAGGTATTCGATTTGATATCTAATTATCAACCGGTAGCAACAAAGACAACAAATGTAGAAATGCGAATAATTTTAAACGATGACAGTCCGATATTTGCGCGACCCCGTAGACTTGCATTTAAAGAGGCAGAGTTCGTGAACGAGAAAGTCGAAGAATGGTTGGCTGAAGGCATAATTGAAGAGTCAACGTCCGAATACACAAGTCCTGTGGTACTTGTGAAGAAGCATGACGATTCCTACCGGCTATGTGTCGATTTCCGTAAAATAAACAAGGTATGTGTGCGTGACCATTATCCATTGCCGCTCATCGAGGATCAGTTGGACCGTTTGCAAGACGCTACGATTTTTAGTACCATTGATTTGAAGAACGGATTCTTTCATGTGGCAGTTGCAGAATCTAGTCGAAAGTATACGTCGTTTGTGACCCACTGTGGTCAGTACCAATTCAAGAGGGTTCCGTTTGGATTTACTAATTCACCTGGAGTATTCCAAAGACATGTAAATGCAATATTTCGGCATTTATCTAAGAGAGGCATTGCGCTGCCTTACGTTGACGATGTTATCATCTTGGCCAGAGATGAAGAGGAAGCTGTTAAGAATCTAAAAGAGGTAATCGTAACCTGCGAAGAGTATGGATTAGAGTTAAACCTGAAGAAGTGTCATTTTTAAAGAAAAGAATACAATTTTTGGGGCACATTGTCGAGAATAAGAAGATATATCCATCTACAGATAAAATTGAGGCTGTTGCAAAGTTTAAAATGCCTCAAACCGTAAAGCAAGTTCAAAGTTTCTTAGGTTTGACAGGTTATTTTAGAAAGTTTATTCCAAACTATGCGTGTATAGCGAAGCCTCTGACCGAATTGACCAAGAATGCACAAAAATTTGTCTGTGGCCCTGAAGAAGAAAATGCAGTTCAGATCTTGAAGAAGTTACTAACCGAAAATCCAGTCTTAAGTATCTACAACCAGTCGTACCAATCCGAAGTCCATACTGATGCATCCATTGAAGGCTTTGGAGCAGTTTTACTACAAAGATGTCCAGACGACGGTGAACTCCATCCCGTATACTACATGAGTCGAAAAACCACAGACGCACAGCGAAAGTATAGCAGCTACGAATTAGAGATTCTCGCAGTCATAACAGCGTTAGAAAAGTTTAGAGTTTATCTTTTGGGCATGCACTTTAAGCTAATCACGGATTGCGACGCATTTACAAAGACGCTGGAGAAGAAGAGCCTTTGTACCAGGGTAGCTCGTTGGGTACTTTTTCTTCAAGAATACGATTTTGACGTTTTACACCGTTCAGGTACCCGTATGAGACATGTCGACGCCCTCAGCAGATATCCAATTATGCAAATTAACGACTATGGAATCAGCGTTGGCATAAAGAAGGCACAGTCACAAGATGAGAAAATAAGAGCCATTATAGAAGTTCTGAAAGACAATTCGAAAACTTATGATGATTATTTTCTGAAAGCCGATATCCTGTACAAATTAGTCAATGACGTTGATTTAATTGTTGTCCCAAACGCGATGCAGAAGCAGATTATTGGTCAGGCACATAACAGAGGACATTTCGGGGCAAAGAAGACGAAAGACTTGATTTGCAGAGAATACTTTATACCGCATCTCGAGGAAAAAATCCAAAATATATCGAATGCTGTATTCCTTGTATTATCAGTAGCCGTAAAGTTGGCAAGCAAGAAGGCTTGTTGCATCCGCTTCAGAAAGATGATATTCCACTTTTAACTTACCATATTGATTTTCTAGGTCCTCTCGAGTCTACTCACAAAGACTATAAGCATATTCTGGCAGTCATAGATGCATTTACGAAGTTCTGCTGGTTATACCCAACCAAATCGACGACTAGCAATGAAGTTATTACGAAGCTGACGATTCAAAGCACGATTTTTGGCAACCCTGCGTTTATTATCTCGGATCGGGGTTCCGCCTTTACATCCCAAGATTTTCTGAAGTACTGCGACAACGAGGGTATCAAACACGTTAAGACGACTACAGCACTTCCGAGAGTAAACGGCCAAGTGGAACGTTTAAATGCGATCATCATTCCTGTTCTGTCGAAGTTGAGCGTTGATGATCCGACGAAGTGGTATCGACATGTTAGCAAAGTTCAGCAGGCTATCAATTCGACGTACACCAGAAGTATTGGCACTTCTCCATTTGAGTTACTAACTGGTGTAAAGATGAGGACCAACGCTGACCATAAACTGAGAGATCTTATCGACCAAGAGACGAAGGCAATATTTACAGACGAAAGAAGCGAGCTCCGTGCCAAGGCGAAGGCACACATCTCCAAGATCCAAGACGAAAACAAGAAGTACTACAACCTACGTCGTAAGCAAGCTCGATCTTATAGTGTTGACGACCTGGTTGCAATTAAGAGGACGCAATTTGGCAGTGGTCTCAAACTAAAACCAAAATACTTTGGACCCTACCAAGTTAAGAAGGTGAAGCACAACAACGCATACGATGTCGAAAAGGTAGGCAAGTGCGAAGGGCCTAAAGTGACGTCCACATGTGCAGAGTACATGAAGCCCTGGAGCCCAAACCGAGACGATGAAGAAGATGACCCAGCATTCGGGTCGAATGCGTAATCAGAATGGCCGAATGTGGGATGTGCATTTGCGAAGTGTATCAATCCCACTGTACACGAGAGACGAGACGACGATCAAGAGAGAACGTGAGCGTGTGAGAAAAGACGATCAAGAGGGATGACAAACGAATGAGAGATGACGACGGGAGAGTTGGTTTTTGCGCGTCAAACAAGACGGACGTGTTTTGAGGTCTTGCGTCATAGTCGGATGCAAGGTCAAGTCGAGTACCATAGACGGGTGCTAAAAGTCGTGTGTCAAAGTCGGACACTTAAAGTCGAGCGCCAAAGTCGGGCGCGAAAAGTCGAAGCGTCGTAGACGGACGCCAAAGTTGAGCCGAGCCAAACGTCGATTGTCATTTCACATAGTGTAATCTCTATAAAGTCGTATTTTCATGTAAACCCCCTAGACTATAATTATATCGTTAAATAAAACCCCACATATATTCTTGATCAGCATGACGAGACGAGTTCATATAGCCATGTCCGTCCGTCCGTCCGTCCGTCCGTCCGTCCGTCCGTCCGTCTGTCCGTCTGTCCGTCCGTCTGGATCAACTCCTCCTAGACCGTTGGAGCTAAAGAGCTGAAATTTCGCATGTAGGCTTGTATATACTGCAGGCGTTGTATATCTCGGATTCAGCCGGATCGGATCACTATATCATATAGCTCCCATACAAAAGGCAAAGTCACGAACTGTGACTTTTCTTAATAACTTCGTTATTTTCTGAGCTATTGTCATGAAATTTAGTATTAGTGAGTTAATTACACATATAAACGACTGTGCCAAATTTGATCAAGATCGGGTTACTATATCATATAGCTCCCATAGGAACGATCTTTCGAAAACAGTGACTTTTGTCAATAACTTCGTCACTTTTGACGCGATTGCTTTCAAATTAAACATTTGTTAGTTTAATATATCTGTTAATGACTGTGCCGAATTTGATAAAGATCGGGTTACTATATCATATAGCTCCCATAGGAACGATCGGTGGAAAACAGTGACTTTGATCAATATCTTCGTTTTTTCCTATGCTAAAATTGTAGGCCGTTCTTTCGCAAACATTAGCCTTTTTAGCTTAAACATTTTTCCACTTTGATGGCTATAGGTAAGGAAAGAGTTACCATAAAAGTTGCAAGGGTATACAAACTTTGACGCGGTCGAAGTTAGCCCCGGCCCTCTGGTTTTTTTTTTTTTTGAGGTTACGTATTAGGGGGTGGTGTAGGGTGCTGGTGGGCTTTACGACTTATTTAGGCATGCCATATTACTCACTATATTTTTATAGAATTTTGGAAAAAATTTCATAATTTTATCTCCACTAGAAGTATTTTTGGCCGCTCTCCCCATACAAGCGCAACCACTGTGCAATGGTATGTCAGCCTTTGCGGCGGCCTTCAAGACGGATAAGTCGAATATTTAGAGTACCAATCTGAATGTATTTAAGCTCCGGCTTCAGACTTCGTCCTGCTTGTAAGTCCTTTAGTTCTTTCGCAAACACATCACTCTGAATGGAAGAGATTATATGATTAAAAGCCAATTTTAATTCTTCTACTGAAATGCTATTTGTAGCATTTATCGTATTATTGCGGTTAAAAGGAACTCGGTTCAAAACTCGTAAAACGTATGCTAAGACTCTTACAATCATACGAAACGATGATAGTCTACTAATGATCGGCTCAACTATGCTGTTTTCTTTATAACTAGTGCTTCATTTCAATACAAGGGTGCAATTCTAATTCTTTGGGCTCGAAATCTGTCTTTCTTTCAGATTTCGGCCAATGTAATGCATCAAGTGTTAGGAACTTTGGTCTATGAAACCACATTGTCTGCATCAACTCGCGGGCTGCACAGCCACGTGAAACAATGTCGGCTGGATTATCCTTTCCAGGCACGTGACTCAAAATAATATCCTACGATTGAGTTTGTAGGTTGATACGCGATTGGCAATGAAGCATTTTAGAGTTGATGGGTGCATTTTAATCCAATGAAGAACGACAGTTGAATCTGTCCAAAAATATGTTTTGCTGACAAGACAATTTAATTTGTGTTTGATTTTAGTGCATGTTTGGCAGAGTAGAACGGAAGCACAAAGCTCTCAACGAGGTATGCTTTTGCGATTGTGTGGGCGCAACTCTTGATCTCGAAATGATCAATGAAGTTACATATTTTCCGTTGTCCAATACCCTTGCGTATATGCAAAATCCATACGCTCGATTTGAGGCATCCGAAAATACATGGATTTCACACTTATTTTTTGGTGATGTGTTAACAAATCGATTTACGCGAACCATATCAAGATTATATAAATCAGCTTTAAGTTGTTGCCATCTAGTCCGTAAGATCTCTGGCAACAGGTCGTCCCAGTCCAAGCGCTCGATCCACAAGTCCTGGATCAGGATTTTGTAGCGTACTACGACTGGAGCACATAATCCTAGTAGATAATACAGCCTGGTCATGATCGACACTATTTTTGGCTTTGTTGGTATTGCAGTTAATGGAAGTTCAAATCGAAATAATATAAGATCTTCAGTTGGCAGCCACGACATGCCAAGAGCCTTGGTGACTTCCCTATTGTCAATATTAAGATTAAATTGATAAATTGTTGGTGCCCCTCTAAAACTCCACTTTGTCAATTCTAAGCCTGCCTTGGAGAGCAAAAATGGTAACTTCATTCGTCTTGAGTTCTTCGATTGAGTCAGCTCCATAAAGTAGATCGTCGACGTACTAATACAGCTAATACAGCAGATCCAATTGGAAACAACTCCTTATAGGTCTATGATAAAAACTGATGATAAAAAAACTATGATAAAAAAAAGGACCTGATTGCGAGAAATGGAGCGCACGACATCTCATAGGTAACAGTATTCAATTGAAATAATTGAATATGTTCTTGCGGTGACTGTCTCCACAAGATTTGATGGAAACTTTTATCCTGAGGTGCGACGCGAAAATGTCTGTACATTTTTGTTATGTTAGCTGTAATGCCATGGCGATACAAACGAAACGAGTGTAATGTTAGGATCAGATCTACTACGCGAAGATTAGTTGATGAGCGCTGCGGTCTAAAGACACAATGGTGAGGAATAATGTAATGATTTCCCGATTGCAAATTGTCTAACGAAGCTAACTCCATGTGATTCAACTTAAGATATTCATCTAAAAAATCGATGTACATTTCCTTTAATTGGTGTTGAGATACAAGCCGTCTTTCTAGTTGATTGAGGTTCAGCAATCTTTCCCCCGACGATCCATCCTAATGCAGTTTCCACTAGATGAGGAAGACCAATTCCTAAACTAATTTTACCCGTCTTAAGTAGATCAACAAACTCCTTTACGCTAAGCGATAAATCTACCTTTCCGGGCTTATAAAAGAATGGGTCTGCTAACTCAATTTCTTTGGGAATGACCCAATTTGACACATCTAGTCCTTTTTCAGATTTTGGTGCCTTTGTTTTTGCTGCATGGCATGCTCTTTGTCTGGGTGTGTGTATGAGTATGAAAATGAGTGTGTGTGTGTGTGTATGTGAGTGTGTTTTTTTTTTTTTTATACCCTTGCAAATATACCCATGTCCGTCCGTCCGTCCGTCCGTCCGTCTTAGACCGTTAGAGCTACAGAGTTGAAATTTTGCATGTAGGCTTGTATATATTGGGGTTGTACATCTCGGACTCAGCCGGATCGGACCACTATTTCATATAGCTCCCATACAAACCGCAAAGTCACGAACAGTGACTTTTCTCAATAACTTCGTTATTTTCTAAGCTATTGTCTGAAATAGCTGAAATAGCGTGAAATTTAATATTGGTGAGTTTATAATACATATAAACGACTATGACAAATTTGATCAAGATCGGGTGACTATATCATATAGCTCTCATAGGAACGATCTTTCGAAAACAGTGAAATTGTCAATAACTTCGTTACTTTTGACGCGATTGCTTTCAAATTAAACATTTGTTAGTTTAATATATCTGTTAATGACTGTGCCAAATTTGATAAGGATCGGGTAAATATATCATATAGCTCCCATAGGAACGATCGGTGGAAAACAGTGACCGTTATTTCCTATGTAGGCCGTTCTTTCGCAAACATTAGCCTTTTTAGCTTGAACATTTTTCCACTTTCATGGCTATAGGTAAGGAGAGAGTTCCCATAAAAGTTGCAAGGGTATACAAACTTTGACGCGGTCGAAGTTAGCCCCGGCTCTCTGGTTTTTATTTCCATTTAATACCTCAGTTTACACTATATACAATGCATCGTTTAACATTAACAAAAATAACGAACAAAAGAAACATATACTTGGGATAGACTTTAAATCTGCTGTCCTTTGTGGAATGGCGTAGAGGCAGTGCTTCGCAATGGTGTTGGCAGAGTTTAGAGTGCGCCCGGTCTTTGGCGTTCAGCTACACGCAGGCTGCGCATAACTATGCCCACAAAAGCGTTGATGGCGTTCCAATTGCTTGGACTTGCCATCATTTGATCTGTAAAGTTTCCCACGCATAATGAATTACCATGTTGAGGTTGCCTATCCTCGAAATTGCTCCAAATAATGGCTTGGAAGTATGCGGGGACTCTGAAGTGGCCTTCCGAAATCCATATTGATTTGGGGATAGATCGCCTCCAGCATGAATCGCGTCATTCAGCCTATTATATATTAGTTTCTCTAGTACCTTACCAATGGAGTCGACTAGACAAATCGGTCTATAAGACGAGGCCTCCTCTGTAGGTTTCCCTGGCTTAGGAATCAGCATTAGGTTTTGTGATTTCCACCTTCTGGGAAACACTCCTTCACGCAGGCATTGCGTGTATGTTTTAGCAAACGGGTCGGGGCGTAGTACCATCGCCCACCTTAATGCGGGATTAGGAATAGAATCCGGGCCTGGGGCCTTGTTGGGCTCGAGACACCTGGCAATAGCGAGAACTTCGTCGCATGTTACAGGTTTAATTTCGTAATGTTCAACTATAACTGGGTATCTCTGAGATAGCGTTACAATCCTGGTCGGAAATAGGTGACCTACTACCTTGGCTGCCTCCTCGTATTCAAGCGGTGCAGTCTTCTTGTTGCTGTAGATGCGTTTAACTACGATCTTATATGCCCGTCCCCAGGGGTCATGGTCTGCTGAGTCGCAAAGTCTCAGAAAAGCTTCCCGTTTTGAGCGTGCGATTGCCAGCTTCAAAGTTTTCCTGGCCACGCTGTACTCTTCATGGAGCTGTAACCATGAGCCATCCGTCCTTCTTCTCGCTCTTGTGTAGCGCCGCCTTGCTGCGATACATTTCCGGCGAATGTCGCCAATGTCGCTGCTCCACCAGAATACAGGTTGATGATGTCTTCTATAATTCTTTATTTGCGTCATGCTTGCACTGCAGGCTGCGTCCAGGTTGCTATAGAGCTGTTCGGCCATCACGCCAGCCGAGTTCCGCGAGAATTGGGCCCTCTCAATTAATGCTGAAAATACCTGCACGTTCAATGTTTCGGACTTGTAGCCCTTATCGATGCGGAAGTCTTGCAGGTGCAAGTTGTGCTTCCCCGACCGAAAAATGTATGGCTTCATGGTCGCTTGCAGTATATACATTAGCAATTGCCCAGCTAGTTGACCTATAAAGACTATCACTGACGAAAGTCAGGTCTATTACTGAGCCGAGTCCCCCTCTATTGAAGGTATTTTGGGATCCTACATTAAGCAAAGCTATATCAAGTGTTGGAAATGCCTCTAAAAGTGCTCTCCCTTTGGCATTGGTTAGACTGCTACCCCATTCAACAGCCCAGGCGTTGAAGTCCCCAGCTATAATAACTGGGCTGCGGGTACGTGCGTCTGCCGCGAGATCGTCTAAGGCATCACTGAAGCTTTGGATGTTCAGACTTGGTGGCAAGTAGCAGCTGTAGACCCAGTGGCCGCTTATGTTTGCCCTGACATAGTGCTCCTTGTTTAGCACGGAACGCTGCAATAGTGATGGCGTTCCACAAGCCCAGATCGCTGCCTTCCCAGAAATACTGCAGGACGAGTTATTTCCAGTTCTGGCCTTAAATGGTTCGCTTATAATGGCTATGTCTGTTCTAGACTCACCCACTGTCTGTGATAGCAGCTCATGGGCTGCCCAGCAATGATTTAGATTATGCTGAATAAACTTAATCATCATTATTGTGCTTACGGGTCTCGTTGGATGACCGCCCGATTGCGGACGGGCATCTCTGGCTGCCAGCTACATGTGAGAGTGAAGTCAGTCCTTCTGCTGCACATAGAAAACATTTGGCCTCGTTACAGCAGTCCCGAATTTTATGACCGCTGGTTCCGCATTTTAAGCACCAGCCACTTCTGTCAACGTCGCTATTACATTCGGCAGCGACGTGGCCAGTTTTTAGGCACTTTTAGCATCTAACTGGGGCATTATTAATTCTGATTCGACACACTGACCATTGTCAGTGATTGTCTCTGCGGTTGTTGCCGGAACACATATGAGCGCTTTCTGGGTATCACGGTATGATGGGCGGAGATTTTTGACAGCGCCTGGCTCTAGGTCAATTTCAACTTGGTAGAAAAGTTGTCTCTTCTCTTCTACGGTTGTCTCGTATTCTCGTATTCTCTCGTATTCTCCTTTTTTTGAGGATTGCGAATGCTGAGAGCGCAGACTTGTTTAACGCAAAGACTCGCTGGGCTTGGTCCTTCATGTCATTATTTACATATCTGGCGTTTCGCAGTGCTTTAGCTACCTCACCTGACTTTTTCACCATTGACCGGAGTAGAATACCTTTTCGGGATCAACTCGTTCGCATATTGCGCTCATCTGATTCGGCTGCTGTGGGGCGGCATCTTCGTTGGGGTCGAGCGACCAAGCGGTTGGAGTTGACAATTGGCTCGGCTGATCTGTCGGTATTAAGACCCGCCGGGCAGAAGCCCTTTGCCCATCCTCATCGTACACCATTTGACTGCCCGGCATTGCCATAGCGGCAGGGGCCAATGCTGGCAGGGGCTGAAGCCGTTATCAATCTAAATATCGAGTTTACTAGTAGATTCGAAATTTACAAAATTTTAAAAAATTCCAACGTTCGGCAAGTGGTGCAGCCTGAAAGTATGCACCGCTTATGTACGCTGTTACGGGCTGTAAGCTTACAGTGTCTGCTACCCGTATCAGCTGTTTCCGAATCCGTTGGCCAACACTGCTGAACAGCTGATGCTATCGAACGCAAAGCAAATTTGGTGATGGAGCGAGAGAAATTCCTAAACTTTCTCAACCACACCCACACAGGATGCAAGTGAGAGGCTGGAAAAGGAGCTCAACCCCCCTGTCTGGCCGCCCCTGTGCAGTGAAAGTAAACCAGGTGGAGTAGTGGCTACCGATTGAGCCCGCAGGTGTTTGGGTACGTAGCACCACCCCTAACCGACTCTGGTTAACAATTGTGTATATTCTCAGATCTCAGGAAACTCCTTTATTTGACAAGATTTCGGAACGACTTGGACTACGCGACCGTACTTGGTGAGAAGAAAAACTGTGTTTGTGTGAGTGTGTTTGTGGGTGTTTTTTTTTTTTTTTTTTTTTTTTATACCCTTGCAGAGGGTATTATAAAATTGGTCAGATGTTTGTAACGCACAGAAGGAGACGTTTCCGACCCCATAAAGTATATATATTCTTGATCAGCATGAGAAGCTAAGTCGATATAGCCATGTCCGTCTGTCCGTCTGACCGTCTGTCCGTCTGTCCGTCGGTGCGTACGCGTTTTACTCAGCCATCTTAAGAGCTATCGGGATGAAATTTTTTTTGGGAGCTTTTTTTTACCCGGGTGAGATAAAGTATGAAAATCTTTGGGATCGGACCACTATATCATATAGCTCTAGAAGAAACATTTTTGCAAAAATTGGAGTATCCCCATGAAATTTACCAATATGATAGTAATAGATATAAAATCTCAGATCCCAAAATTTGAATCTGATCCGATAAATAGAACACAAGTTACAGTCAATATAAATCGGTTCAAACGCTGCCGGCAGCGCTGCTTGCTGCCTACTACTGCCATCATCAAATCAACAGAGCACACGCATACACACACAGACGCAACGCTACATGAACTGTATGTGTATGCGTGCCGTGCTTTGCTTAGAAAATGATGGAAGAAGAAAAACTTGTGGTAAAAAGAGAAATAATATTTTGTTTGTGTATTGATGAATTGAGTTGCAGGGAAAGAAATTTCAAAAAGGAAAAATATTATTGCCAAGTATACTGCAAGGGTATATAAACTTCGGCATAGCCGAAGTTAGCTTCTTTGATATTTTTTTTTTATTTCTTTAGAACTTAAAAATATATAATACAAAAAGTTACAAATAAACAGGGAACATAAGGTGAGAACAAAACATAAAAGATGGCGGCTACTGCGGGACGACTTGTCGGTATTGCATCGCAGACCGTGGGCTATAATTGTTTATTGGGCAGACCTTTCCCTCTCCAGTTTCCTGAGTACCTTCATTACGCGCACGGCGAAGGCACTGACCGCCTCCCATACGTCTGGGTCTGCGGTCATCCTCCTGATGAGGTTTCTCGCCGTCACCAGCTCGCCCATTACGTTCTGCAGACGGCACCTTTCTACGTCGAAGCGTGGGCAGTGCTGGAGCACATGGATTGCGTCTTCTACAATGCCAGCTCCGCACCATGTGCATTCATCCGACTCGTCATGGTTGAATCTCTTCAGGTAGCTTCTGAAGCATCCGTGGCCGCTCAGGAGCTGTGTGAGGTAGAAGTTCACTGCCCCGTATGTGTTTGTGGGTGTGTCTGTGTGTGTGTGTGTTTTTTTTTTTAATTCATTTATTACATAAATAACAACAAAATATATATATATTACAAATTTAAAGCTGCAAATACGTATAAGGGGGGTTTCTGCGGGACGTCCCATGGGGAATTGCTTCGCAAAAACCTATAACCCTTTACGTATGGCCATTTCTTTCACGCTCTGCCTTTCTTAGGCTGATTCCCACGAAGCCTGTAAAGCTGCTCACTGCTTCCCACGCCGCCGCGTCTGCCAGCATTGTGGGCACCAGGTTCTCGGTAGTCAGCACAGTGCCGACCGTTTCCTCCAGGAGCCGCCGTTGACTAGTGAATCGCCTGCATGCGAAGAGGGCGTGTTCCGCGTCCTCTACCATTCCTTCACCACATGTCAGGCAGTACGGCTCAGCCTCGTGTCCGAATCTGTGGAGATAGGATCTGAAACAGCCATGTCCTGTGATGAACTGTGTCAGATGGAAAGTCGCCTGTCCATGCTTCCGTTCAATCCATGGCCTGATCGTGGGGATAAGGGTGTGGGTCCACCTACCCTTGCTAGATGAATCCCATCGCTCTTGCCAGATGGCTAAGCTTTGCATCCTTGCGTCGTCGCTAGCTGTCCGCTTTGGTGTACCGTTCCTCTTTACGTCCGCGATGTTCCTGGCCTCGTCCGCAAGTAAGTTGATGGGGATCATGCCTGCAACCACCAACGCAGCATCCTCAGAGACCGTCCTAAAACCGCTGCAGACCCTTAGCGCGCAGAGACGGTAGGTAGCGGTAATGCCCCTACTGTACGCCGTAGTGTGTATGGCGTTGGCCCAGATTTGTGCCGCATACAAAATGACCGATTTCAGCACACTCATCAGGATAACGCCTGTCCTGTGCTCGCTGCTTTCCGTTGAACGTTCTCCAAATGCTCTCTGAAGCATAGACGGGTGTCTAGCCACACGCCCAGGTACCGGATGGCTCGCTTTGAGGTGATTGTGGAACCTTCTACTTGCACTGAGGCATGCTCAACTGTTTTCCTACTGCTGATCAGAACCGCCTCCGTTTTTTCGGCTGCCAGGGCTAGGCCAACCGACTGAAGCCACCGCGTGATGCTGGCTATAGCTTGCGAGGCCACTGATTCTGCCTTCTCCAGCTCCTTGGCAACAACACCAATAGCCCCGTCGTCAGCATATCCGATGGCTTCGCAACTTGGCGGGAGTGGGAGACGCAGCACTCCGTCGTACATCAGGTTCCAAAGAAGCGGACCCAGAACCGAGCCTTGTGGCACTCCAGCAGACACATTACGACTCTTAGGGCCGTCGGAGGTGCCGTATCTCAGGATCCTCTGCCTAAAAAAGCTCCGAATGATGGCAAGGAGGTACGGGGGGACGCCGAGATCATGAATGGTACTGAGTATGCAGCTCCAATCCGCAGTGTTGAAGGCGTTCTTTACGTCAAGCGTGACAACAAGGCAGTACTGTTTGGAGCCTCCTTTCCATCTTGTTCCTTCGATGGCGCTGCTGGCAATGCCAACCACCTTGCTGACTGCGTCAATGGTGGATCTTGCCTTGCGAAAACCGAATTGGTTGGCTGAGAGACCGCCGCACTCGCTGACGTAAGCGTTCAGTCTCGTTCCGATGAGACCTTCAAACACCTTGCCTATAGAGTCCACCAGGCAAATCGGTCTATAGGAAAGCGAAGTATCTGTAGGCTTCCCCGGCTTTGGGAGAAGGGCCAACTTCTGGATCTTCCATTGCTCGGGGAAGACTCCCTCGGTGAGGCAGCGGTTGAAGACGGCTGCGAAGACTTCTGGTCGTAGAGTCAGGGCCAGTTTAACGGCGCGGTTTGGGATCCGATCTGGACCGGGTGCTTTGCCGAGTTGGAGCGACTTGGCCGCCACCAGGACTTCATCCGACGAGATCGCATCAATGGTGTGTGAAGCTGGAACTGGGTGCTGAGCTATGCTTGGGGAAACCGGGCGATTGGGGAATAGCCCGTCGATAATTTGAGAGACTTCTTCAGCGTCAGATGGGATGAGCTGGCGGTTTGCATGTATCCGCTTGACCACTATTTTGTATGCTCTTCCCCATGGGTCGTGTTCTGCGGAGTCACACAGCTGCAAATAAACTTCCCTTTTCGCGGAAAGGATGGCCTTCTTGAGGGACCTTCTAGCCGAGCTGTAATGGGCGTGGTGATGTGTCCAGTCCGAGTTCATGCGCTTCCTTGCTCGTTGGTATTTCCTTCTTGCAGCCATACAGGATCTCCTCAAAACTGCAATTTCTCCGTTCCACCAGAATACTGGTTTGTGGTGGCTTCTGAATGGTCTGGATTGGGCCATACTTGCCGTGCTGGCAGCAGCCAACATACTGCAGGCTTCGTTCGCCATTTCTTGTGCCGTGGTTGCTGTGAGACTTTGCCGGGTCAGCATTGAAGAGAACGCCTGGGGTCCAGCGTGTCTTCTTTGAAGGGCATGTCGATAGGGAGGGGGTGCGCTGCGTGCTGTCGTCTGTCCGTTTCACGGCCTATAGTAACACAGATCGCCTCATGGTCGCTCGCCGTGTAACAATTATCCAGTTTCCAGGCTGATGTCCTCGCAAGGCCACTGCTTACTTACGTAAGATCTATCACTGATCCCCTTCCAGCCCGATTGAACATGTTTTGGGTGCCATGGTTCAATAGTTCGACCTCTAGGGAGGCAAAAGCGTCGAGCAAAGCGCGGCCTCGCGCGTTTGTGGAGGAGCTTCCCCATTCCTGTGCCCATGCGTTGAAGTCTCCCGCGATTATGGTGGGGCTGTGTGTCCTTACGTCGGTCGTCAGTTCATCTAGCGCCTTGCAGAAGTCCGTAAGGCACAGACTGGGCGGCAAGTAGCAACTGTACAGCCATATCCCTTTGACCTGTGCCCTGATGAAGTGCTCGCCAGCTAGCCTGGAAAGGAGCTGCGAGGGCGGGTTGCCACATGCCCAGATGGCGGCCTTGCCCGACGTGCTATACGCCCAATTGGGTGAGGTTTTCCTGCGGAATGGTTCGCTGATTACTGCCGCGTTAGATTTGGTCTCTCGCACCCGCTGCTTAAGTAGTTCGTGGGCGGCCTCGCAGTGGTTTAAGTTTAGCTGGGTAAAGCTAAACATTTCGTCTTGGTCGAGACGACTTCATGGGCCCAGCCTGCGTTATTGAGGGGCACCGCTGGCTGCCTGCTACGTGTTTTCGCTCGGTGATCCCTCTTGACTCGCATATACAGCAGTTGAAACCATTTCTGCATTCCTTCGCTTTGTGGTCCTTGCCGCCGCATCTTATGCACCAGTTTGTCCTGTCGACGGGGCTGTTGCACGTTGCCGCCATATGTCCAAATTCTAGGCACCTGTAGCATCTAGACGCCGAAGTGCTTACGCGTACCCTGCATACCGAGTATCCAATCTTCAGGTGGGCTGCTTTCAGGATTGCTTCTGCTACCGCTCCTGGGACACAGATTGTTGCCCTCTGATTTCCTCCGTGCGCTGGGCGCAGACTCTTAACATCTGCGGGAACAATTTTCAGACTCAGCTGGTCGGAGACGGCCTGAACGATTTCTTCCTTGGTGGTTCCGCCATCCATGTCCAGAATCTCCAATCTGGTCAGATTCGATAGTGCCCTTGCCTCGACTTGACCTTCAAGCGCGGATCCTATGTCCTCCTTCAGCTGGGTGACATTCTCTGCTCCTGCTGCGTTTAGTTCCAGTAGGAGGTCTCCTTTGGCGGTACGTCTCACGGAGCGCACGCTTTCGCCCACTGCCTGCAGCTTGGTATCCTGGCTCCTTGTCACCAGCTTTAGCATGTCGCTATATGTCATCCCACTCTTCCGTTGTACCAAAATAGCGGCAGGACGCTTCTTTGGTAGAGTCCGTGTCGGTCGCCTCGTCGTCACTGCCATGCAGGCTCTGTTTGTGGCACAATTCCCTCGTTGTCGTGCGACGAAAAAGTTTCTCGCGGCCGTCGATTTTTCGGCGAAACGGTATCCGAAGTGTTGGCGGCGGCGGCGACTGCTCTCTGGCGGGGCATCCTAGGCTGCTGTTGCGGCTTCTCCGTTTGTTGCCCTCTGGTGACGAGGGACACTTTAGTGCACTTGGGGCATGCCGCTACTGTTTCCGGGTCGCTATCGCTGCACAGAATGCTACTCACTGCCTGCTGCAATTCTTTAAGTCTGTCGACTTTCTCTCTGAGAGCATTCGTAATGGCTCGCTTGCCTCCCTCCTTTTCTGGCTTGATGCGTTCGGCTATTTCCTCCAGTAACGCTCCCATTTCTGCCAACTCGCTCTTGCCCCTTACTTGTTGCAACTTAGATTTCTTTGGTTGCATCGCGCCGCCTGCTGGAGGACTCTGGGAAACTTCACGCAGCCTCTTTGGCGTATCGGTCACGCCAAACAACTCATTTACTCCTACTCGCTCATGACCGAACAGAGCCTCTATCGCAAGCTGACTGCATGGACTGTCGGCGCAAACAGACTCAGACCATAGAGCCGGTGCTGAGGCGAGCGCCATTGACTGACGCCGTTCACTTGGCCCCGCCATCAAGGCAGCCGATCTCAAGCCCTCAATGCTTGAAGCCAGGTATTTCCCCCTGGGGTTTTTTGGGAGTTATGCCGCTCCCTGCTCGGCTCCACACAATTCAAATGTCGAACCGAGTTAATTGAAAATTTAAAAAATTAATTGAATAATTTAAAAAAAAAAAAAATTAATTTAAAAAATTTATTAAAAAAAAATTAATTAAAAAAATTAATTTAAAAAAAATTAATAAAAAAAATTAATTTAAAAAAATTAATAAAAAAAATTTTAAAAATTTTCCACAGGGCGGATTTGAACCTGGTGTTTTCGCCTCCAAGACAGAGTGCTTGTCTCTGACAATTAATCTCTATACAAAAAACAAAAAGTACTCCAATTGAAAAATTTTCCACAGGGCAGATTTGAGCCTGGTACTTTCGCCTACAAGGCAGAGTGCTTGGCTTGGGGCCCACATACCGAGTTTACAGCTGGAAGGCTGAAACACAGCTAGATACTATGGGGGCCCTTAAAAGTATGCCGCACTTTGCGCGATCACTTTGAAGCTCACTTTAAGCTCCGCTTTAAAGCTTTCAGCGATTTCGCGGAGTTGGCAGGTGCCAATGTTGGGGCTTTTAAGCCCGGGTTGGCCTGACCAGTGCACAGCTGATACCTGCACCACGAGTCGGCTGTCCAGCTGTGGAAAAAAAAGGTGGAAGAAAAAGAAAAACAGAGACCAAAAATATTTGTGTATGTACGTATATATGTAAATATATATATTAGAAGCGATGGCTCAAACCAGGAGACACTTCAGTTGGTGTTATCGATGTCGATGATGGTGATAGGGGTGCGACCACCCCACTACTACACACACGCGCGCGAGAGCTGCGAGGAGAGCAATTTACGCCCCTCACCCCCTGGACGGATGACCAGGAGGTTTTAAAACGAAATCGCGACCGGGTGCCTGACGATTCGGGATAACCGTGAGTAGGCCTGCGTAGCCAACACCGTCTCACACTGTCCGCTTTACTTTGCAGATAATACACGTCCCGTAGACTAGCGAAAAAACCGGATTGCAACGGAGCGTCGAATCAGCGTCGTTCCTCTAGCTTCGATGTTTTTCACTTCTGTCTGTGTGTGTGTGTGTGTGTGTGTGTGTGTGTGTGTGTGTGTGTGAGTGCGTATACATATAGTATATTGGCGCAGTTAAACTGTAGCGGTTTCTCACTCTTTCTCTACCACTCACTCTCGCTTACACTCTCCCTTTTGCTTTCATTCTAATTTGCTGCCATTTTTTGTGTTTTTCTTTTTTCGGCCTTTTTTGGTTTATTGGCCCAAAAAGTTTTTCACATCGCCATTGCCATTAATTTTTTGGGTCAGCAAATGTTTGCGGTTTTACTTGTCAATTTGAAGTGCATTAAATGGGGGCCTGGGACGGGTTGTCGAGACTTGATGGCCTTGTTTGTGGAGGGGCGGAAGGATCCAAATAAGCCGCAAGTGGTTGGCGGGTGCCAATTTCTTCAGGGTTCTGATGCGTGAGTAATGTAATTAAAACGCGCGAGAACTTCGTTTTAAATTAATTGAGATTTATTTGTTTTAAGTGATAAGATGTGCCGACACACAAAGAAGGATTTGGGTTGGAAAAATTACAATCGAAAAAGCAAATCACAAGAAAAGAACGGGTGTTCGGGTTAGATGCTCGTACTAGATTAAATGGCGATGCCCATAAGAAAAATCAAGTAACTCCTCCTGGTGTGATAGTAGATGTCGAGGATCAAAAAACCCTCCTCACTCCTCACTGCTCTTCGCCGCTCACTGCTGTTCACCCGGTGGCGTGAACATACCGCCCCCCTTGCAACATGTTGCAATTGCCACCCTGGACATATGTAGGATGGGGAACGGCAGCGTCCTGGAGCGCCTAGAACCCACCGCTATGACCGGGCACACAGCCTGGTTGGATGACCTCAGGATAGAGGTTGGCCCCGAGCACCACGGATACCGACGCCGGCCGATAGAAATAGGGGTCGGCCAGGATCAGGGTGGCGAATTTCTCCCGGACCGGCGCACATAGGTAGATTTTGCCAAAAGTACAAAAATATTTTTTCATAAAATACACTTTAAATGGAAAAAATAATTAAATATTATTGTTTCCTATTAAAATATATTAATTTCCTATTAAAATACATTAATTTTTTTTAACCTAATACTAAAATAGCAAGGTTTTCTATTGAATATGGGTTAACTTTATATGAAACATTACAAAAGTTGGCTTTATCTATTAGATTATATTATTATTTTTAAATTCAGAGTTACATAATATTATTTTAAAAAACGAATATGTTTATTCTGCTTCCGAGTCCAAATCGTGATGCTCAGCACTATCATTTGGCTCAGCAGGAATGAGCATATTTATGGTTTCCCTTAAAAATGGTTCATGTGATTTTTTATACCCTTGCAAAAAGGGTATATTAATTTTGGTCAGAAGTGTGCAACGCATAGAAGGAAGCATCTCCGACCATATAAAGTATATATATTCTTGATCATCATGACGAGACGAGTTCATATAGGCATGTCCGTCCGTCCGTCCGTCCGTCCGTCTGTCCGTCTGTCCGTCCGTCTGGATCAACGCGAACTCCTACTAGACCGTAAGAGCTACAGAGTTCAAATTTTGCATGTAGGCTTGTATATACTGCAGGCGTTGTATATCTCAGATTCAGACGGATCGGACAACTATATCATATAGCTCCCATACAAACCGCAGTCACGAACAGTGACTTTTCTGAATAACTTCGTTATTTTCTGAGCTACTGTCGTGAAATTTAATATTGGTGAGTTAATTACAGATATAACTACGACTATGCCAAATTTGATCAAGATCGGGTGACTATATCATATACCTCCCATAGGAACGATCGGTCGAAAACAGTGACTTTCTTCAATAACTTCGTTACTTTTGACGCGATTGCTTTCAAATTAAATATTTGTAAGTTTAGTATATCTGTTAATGACTGTGCCGAATTTGATAAATATCGGGTTACTATATCATATAGCTCCCATAGGAACGATCGGTGGAAAACAGTGACTTTGATCAATATCTTCGTTATTTCCTATGCATAGATTGTTGGCCGTTCTTTCGCAAACATTAGACTTTTCAGATAAAACGTTTTTCCACTTTGATGGCTATAAGTAAGGAAAAAGTTACCAAAAAAGTTGCAAGGGTATACAAACTTTGACGCGGTCGATTTTTGTTGATTTCATACAGCTTATGAGTGGGTCGGAAGTTAATAACAACCTTTGATAGATGTCGCGATTGCATTCTTCCTTTGTAAACTTTCTTGCAAAGTTGAGACGGTATGATCGGAAATGTTTGTTGCGCGCTTCTGCTGCTTTTTCGGATAGTTGTCCAATTGGCAACAATGCATTTTCAATTATGCTAGCTCCATGTAATAGAATTTTATGCATAATGGGGGTCATAGGATGCCAACCATATAACTTTATATATAGATTTGCAGTTTAAGGCATATGCATCGTATTTGGCAGTATCAATTTTGAAGCCACTTCTAAAATAACTTTAAATCTATATATAAGTTCATGGTTTATTCCTGTAATGTCAAATGCCAAATAAGTGTTTTCGAAAAACCGCCTACTAGTATTTCCATCATTTGTGTTGCCAAAGTTGGCTTTGGGCATGTCTACCAATAGTCCAGTTTCTAATCGAAATCGTTCTTGTATTATTTTTTTGTCTGTTCTTCTAATTTTTTTTCTTCAGTTGTCTTTCTCGCTCTATATTTTTTTATTGGCAATTTATATGCCAGGTGTAAAATGTTTTCAAAGAGTCTTATCCTGGCGTGTAATATGGAAATTCCAAATTCTAATGCTTCAGGCATACAACATTTTTGTTACTTAAATCATTGAAGTTCTTTGATGTGGCACCACATATGTAACACCGACTTGTTGAGGTTGTGTTAGTTGCCTTTTCCATCAACCATGGTCATCTTCATAATGTGATTAAATTTAAGAACATTCTGATCTATAGACACTTCGGTCGACGCAAGAGCTTTGCAAGCATTCTCCACAAATTTTATTTCATCCTTGGTTACATCAGTGGTTTCTTTCACGAACCTGAACCGAATCGGCCGACAAAAGCGTGGCGAAGAAGGTGTGGGATTTTGCCAAACAATCTTATTATGGTCTTTTCCACAAACAACTCGCAAGGGTACAAAAGAACTTAAAAATATATTTGCATCAGAGTCGACATCATCAACAAATTTTTGTTTAAACCTCTGTTGTTGTAAGCAATCCCAGCCCCATTTAATAATATTTAATGACTCTCTTTCGGTTTTGTTAAGAGTAATTAACGAATCTGGCAAATAAATCGATAAACGGGTTACTGTATGATCCATTAAACTTTGAAGGTCCGTTTCCGCGATAGTAGCTGTAATTTTCATAGCCATTTTAGGTGGATAGCATTCTTGTTTAGCTTTCAATAATAGATCATAGCAGGGATAATGGCCTTTGTTTGTTGCTCTTGTTATTTCGTATTGTCGCCTTGTCAGATCAGCCTCAACAAACATTTTGGGAGCTTCAAAGGGGGTAAGTGAAGGAATGGTTTCATTACTCTTGGAGTATGACTTTCTATACTTGCCAGCCCGTGTTGGTGAGTTCGTTATATTCTTAAGGATTTTAGAGGCATTTCTTTTCCCATCATTTTGCAAAACCACTTGTGCAGCATGGACTATCACCTCAGGATTTACCAAACTTCGTATTACCTCAGTCTTTCTTCTCTTGCTTCGATCACTCGATTCAGAAAACTATTTACGTCCTTGGCGATTTGACGAATCAATTGGTATTTCAAAGGTCCCTTCTAACCACAAATAATTTTTTTTCAAGAATACTTCCAAAGTATTTCCTGCTCCAGACCATCTTTGTTTGACTTGTGATTTGAAATGTGAAAATTTATGTTTCAAAGATTTTTTGATAGTTTCAGAAACTTTGGAAGACTCGAGGTGGTAACTTTTCAAAAAATCTAGTTTTTCTTCCATGGTTCGTTAATTTTGGCCTTGCATCAAGTCAAATAAATACCTTCTCGTCACTTCTCTCACACCAGAGAGATAAACCTACGCAATTAGAAGACGCACCTATACAACAAAAAGCGAAATGTCGAAATAAAAATTATAAAAAAAATATTATACAAAACAAAAAATAATAAACAAACACAAATGACGAAAACGAATGCAAAAAACTAGCAGCAGTTACCATTTTCATTTTTATTACCTTAAAACATTGACAAACACAGTGATACCACTCACAATGAGGGGAGCCGGGGGTAACACAACTAAAACATTAAGTAAACATGAAAAAAGACGTTCACAAAATACACAAAAAATGTTAGGTTATTCAAAAATACACAAAAAATATTTAATTGGTCAATTTAATCTTCAAATAAGAATAAATTAAAGTAAATACTTTCAACTTTAAAATTCATTATAAATAATATTTTTCTGGAGTACTCTGTCACACGTTCTATCCCCTTTTTTGTTGTGGCGAAAAGCAAGCAATACATTTGTGTACATTTTGGCAAAATATTGTGTGATTGATATTTTGATTTTTAGGCTACGGCCACAACCACCGTGCACAGGGTCTCGAATTTTTTTTTTTTATCGGCGCGCAAAAACTTTGAATAAGTATATTTCGTGAATAGGTGGCTATAAGTGGCCAACTATAACTTCATATAATTATTGAAACTATGCATAAATTATTAAATGAAGAAATATTACAGAGACGGACAGGGAAAGTAGTTATAAGCCCCTTTGAAATTTTTATTTTTAGAAAAATCTGTCTCAAAAAATGTGGTCTTTTATAACAATGGTAATTTATGCAAAACATTCTTAAAATTGGTGAGTACTACATAACACATAAAGATACATATCTGGACTATTGATATCCATCACAATTACTTTGATAGTAACTTTGCAAAAATAAATATTGACTTCGGAAAAATGAACACTGTGAATGATAATCGAAGTTTGACTACCTGTAATTCGGCGCGGGCGCTATTTTGAAAGGTGGGAATGATGAGGTTAGTTTCTCGGAAGTATCTCCTAACAATGTGCATCAATTGTTTGTTCTTAAAATGATTTTTTTTTTTACTTTTGGCCGCCTAATTTTGCAAAATCTACCTATGTGCGGCGCCGACACTTCCCGGATGGGAGTGCGCTACACGTTCGTCCCATGTGGAGCAGTCGTTTGCTGCGGTGGACGTGTGGGGGCCATGTCGCTAAGGAGGGGCGAGCTGAACGAACTGCAACGAAAGAAATTACGTAGGGGGGAGTGGATTAGTCGATGCACGGGACCGAACAACATGCACGGAGACGAGGACATTCGGACGGAACATAGAGGGATTGGGAGTCACGATAGGCTTTTAGGCTCAGGACTCCTGCTGTCTTGCAACAGGAGGAGCTTCGCTACGGGTCTTCGGATAGACCCCCGCGCTGTGGTGACAGCAGCCACTCGGACGAGACCGTCAGCCCCGGGCAGAGTGCGTTCAATTCGCCCTAAGCGCCACTCGTTGGAGGGGAGATTATTTTCGGACACGATCACGAGGTCGCCGGTCTGGAGGCTGCGAGTCGGTGATTTCCACTTATTCCGTTTGTGGAGCTCCGGCGGCAAGCCTGCTGGATTGCCTTCAGTCGCTGCCATCGGTTGATCAGCGACATAGGCTCGACCAGAATTTCCGGTTCTGCAATGGATAAGAGCGGTCCTCCAATCAGGAAGTGTCCCGGGCTTAGGGCCAGCAGATCCTCTGGATCCTCGCTCATGGGAGAAATTGGCCTGGAGTTTAGGCACGCCTCGATCCTACACATGAGAGTGGAAAGTTCCTCGAACGTGTACTTGACAGTAGAAGAGGACTTGTAAAACAGGGTCTTAAAACTTTTGACCCCTGCTTCCCACAGTCCTCCCATATGGGGCGCGCTCGGCGGAATGAACTGCCAGGATAAAATGTGCTGGGGAAATGCCTTCATTATATCAAGTTTGGTGTCGTTCAGGAATTCTTTTTTCGAGCGCCTTTGAGGCCCCTACGAAGGTTTTGCCATTGTCGGAGTAAATGCGCTGTGGGCATTGTCCTGCAAGCCTGCAAGAAATCGTTCAGTGGTGAGGTCGGAGGTAGCCTCGAGATGGATCGCCTTCGTGCTGAAACACACAAAGACGCAGACATAACCCTTAGTTATGAGACACGCACGTCCGGTGTAATTCTTGATCTCGAACGGCCCTGCGAAGTCAATGCCCGTGTGGGTGAAGGGCCTGGAGTACGTGATGCGCTCTCGAGGGAGATCACCCATCATCTGGGTCTGTAGTCGTCGACGATGAACGATGCAGACTTTGCACCCCTTGAGGTGGCACTTCACCATGTTCTTGATCCGTGGGATCCAGAATTTGGTGCGCAGATACCGCACCATCAGTTGATTGCCGCCATGCAACGTGATGCGGTGGGCGAATTCGACAAGCAGGCGAGTGAAATGAGTACTATAGGGGAGGAGAATAGGGTGACGTTCATCATATCGGAGGGACTCAGCGGCCCGGAGTCGTCCGCAGGAGCGGAGTAACCCATGATGGTCGAGAAATGGATTCAGATTGAGTAGCGTGCTGGATGATGGCAGGGGTCGCCCTTCCCCCAGGGCCCGTATCTCCGCGAGGTATTCCCGACGCTGAGAGGTCCGAACCAAGGCGCGCTCGGCGGAGAGAAGTTCGTCATTGGTGAGGTGAACCGTGGAAGGCGTCGAAATCCTTTTGGTGGCGAAGCGTAGGATGTACGCGATGACTCGTAATGCCCTACCATAATCCGAGAAACGTTCGCCGACGTCCTCGAGTAGGGTGGTCGCGGTGGTGTGGCACTGGACTCGTTGCTCCAGCTGGGTGTCTGGGAGTTCGTTATGGGGAGTTGGCCAATACGCGGGGGCTCGCTGGAGCCAGTCCGGCCCATGCCACCAGAGTCTGCTGGCCGAAACCTCGGCCGCGGAGACTCCACGGCTCGCCAGATCAGCGGGGTTGTCCTCGTAGCGCATATGTGAACAGCTTTGGCCACTGGTGCTTTTGGAGATGCTTGATACCCGATTGGCCACGAAGGTGGACCAACTACACGGGGGTTTATTGAGCCAAGCCAACACGATGGTAGAGTCGGTCCAAAACTGGGAGGTTGCAGGTGGGACTGGGAGTTCAGGAACGATCGTAGCCCAGAGATCGGCTAGCAAAACCGCTCCGCACAACTCCAGCCGAGGCAGCGAGACTGTTTTGACTGGAGCTACACGGGTCTTAGCCGTTAATAAATGGAATCTTACTTGATCGCCGTACCGAACCCTCACATATAGGGCTGCTCCATACGCTTTCTGTGACGCGTCACAGAAGCCATGAAGCTCCCACGAGAGCTTATCGCTGGTGTTTAGCCAACGGGGGATGCGGAGTTGACTAAGGCCTGGGTAATCCTGCAGAAATTCGTGCCATTGCTGCAGCAGGAGAGTCGGAAGAACATCATCCCAGCCCAGTTCGGTTAGCCAGATTTGCTGCATGAATATCTTCGCTCGGATAACAAATGGGGCTAGCCAGCCAGCGGGGTCGAAGAGTTTAGCGATATGGGACAGAACCTGCCTCTTGGAGATCGACACCTTCAATGGGGGTCCGCTACGGTGAAGAAGAAGACGTTGTCGGCTTGCCAGCGGATGCCCCACGTCTTCCAGCACGAGAAAGTCCTCTCGCAGCAGGTGCTTTATCGGAATAGCTTGAAGTACTTCCTTCTTATTGGAAGTCCACTTCCGAAGCGGGAGTCCCGCAGATTGGAGGTCAGCTTGAAGCTCTCGTATGGAGAGACGGGCGTCGTCTTCAGTGTGAGCGCCGGCAAGGACATCATCAACATACATGTAGTTCCGAAGGATTTCGCTCGCCTGAGGATACATCGCTTGCACGTCTTGTGCCAGTTGTAAAAGGACTCGGATCGCCAAGAATGGCGCGCAGTTAACCCCAAACGTGACAGTTTGTAGCTCATAATCCTGAATATTGCCGCAGCGGTCTCAGTAGAGAATCCTCTGAAAGGGGGTTTGCCTGGGGTCGACTCGGATTTGTCGATACATCTGCGTTATGTCAGCGTTGAAAACGAATTGAAAGAACCGCCATTTCTGTACCTGAAGCGTGAGATCGGCCTGAAGAGTAGGCCCGGTGTGCAAGACATCGTTAAGGCTGACGCCTCGTGTGGAGGGGCTCGACGCGTTAAATACCACGCGTACCTTGGTGGTGGTGCTATCGGGCTTAAACACCGCGTGATGGGGGAGATAGAAGTTTTTCCCATCTTGAGGCGGCGTCACGCGAGTCATATGACCCAATTCCTCGTACTCTTGAATAATGGCATCGTACTGCGTTTTAAGGACGGGATCCTTGAGATGGCGTGCTGTATTCCGCAGGAATTGACCAACGCGATCGGTCTTGAGTGGCCCAAGTCGACGCTATTCGGACCTTTGAACGGTAGGGACACAACATATCGGCCTTCCTTCCCTCTTTGGGTGGTCTCCTGGAAGTTCGTCATCCTCATTTTCCGGCTTTGCGGGAAAGTCTTCCACCTCCCAAAACTTGGTGAGGAGTACCTCAAGTTTTGCTTCTGGACTAACTCGCGTATGTGCAGCGAAAACTGATCGAGACACCGGAGGGTCAGGCATGATAGCCCCACACAGAACCCATCCAAAGATGGTTTCTAGCCCGACGAACTCACCAATATCCTTTTTGATCCGTTCTCCGAGGATGTGGAGAAACAGGTCTACACCGATAATCATATCAATAGGCGCGGGCTTGTTGTAGTACGGGTCAGCCAGGGGGCGATCGAGGCAAGGCGTCGGAACCGTGTTAAGGAATGGAGCAGTTGGAATTGCCCCTGACAATTTGGATACGACCAGGGCGGAGACCCCAATCTTGTTCAGTCTGTCACACGGAGGAGACAGCATCAGCAGACACACCTTGTCGGCGCAGCCTCCATCACTCTGGCCAGTAACCGCGGCGTCTACTGGGTAAAATGGGGCTGGACCATGTTGAAGACACGCTCGGAGAGAATAGTTGAATCGGCCCCAGAGTCGATCAACGCCCAAATATGGTGATCCACACCACGATGATGCAGAGTGACAATCGCAATGCCTAAGAGGCCTCTGCCTGGGGTAGATGCAAAATAACTTTGAACGTGGACGGACGCTCTGTGGCGCTGGATGGTGGGACTTGCGCAGCGGACGGCGAGGACACGGACACATCACTAGGATGCAACTGAGTATGATGACGTTCCTTGCAGGTATGGCAATTATGCGCACTGGAGCAGCCCTTCACTTGATGACCGCGGGCAAAACAGTTCAGACAAAGTCCCCGCTGTCTAATGGTTTCCAAACGCCTCTGAACAGGCATATCAAGAACTATAACTAGAAAACTAGGGCAGAGCCGTATTGGGTGATACTCCCGATGGCACAGCTTGCAAGTCGCCGGTTTGAGCTGAGCTTTCGAGGGAAACGCTTGGACCTTCATCGTTGCAGAGGATTTGCGGGGGCCAATGGGGATGGCTTGGACACTTGGGGCCGACTTATGTTCTTCGGTGGCATCCAGGACACGATACCGATCGGTAAGAAATTGGTTCAAATCGTACCAAGTTGAGACGACAGTCTTATTTGGCACTGATTGTTCCCACAGGAGGATTGTGGCCTTCGGCAATTTGCTAGTGCAGATGGCGATAAGTAAGACATCCCAATTGTCAGTACTAACACCCGAACGCTCAAGCGCGGTAAGACACCCTTGAAACGCAGTCTGCAGCTCTCGCAAGGATTTGCCCGACTCTTGTGCCACCGCGGAAATCTGAAGGAGTTGTCTGGCTTGAGTCATGATCAAAAGTTTCAATCGCAGCGTACTGCCCAGAAGACAGAAGAATACCAGAAAAAAATTCAATATGACCGCCACAGCCACTCGCAGCTTGAACGATTTCCACAAACGATTGGAAGCCGCCGATAGAAAATTGGTTGTCTTGGATTTCTATGCCACCTGGTGTGGAATTTGCAAGGAAATGGAAGGCACCGTTAAATCTCTGGCCCGTCAATATGCCGGCAAGGCGGTGTTCATTAAAATCAATGTGGATAAATTTGAAGAGCTCACGGAGAAATATAATGTCCGCAGCATGCCCACTTTTGTATTTCTCAAGGGTATGAGACGTGTCAGCAGTTTCTCCGGAGCCGATGATGATAAGCTGATCAGAACTGTAACCAAACTGGCCAAATAGAAGACGGATGAGAACTGGAAAACCGGGCAGGCGCCGGCGTCGAATCGTAATTTGATATATATGTAATTTTAAAATATTCCGTTTTTGTGAACAAATTGTGAAATTTTTTTTTTTTAACGTTTAATAGTAGTTCAAAGCAATGGGCCGAGTACACTGCCTTGCGGTACACCAGCTTTGATTTCAAAATCAGCCGAGTCGGAGCCATTACATCTTACAGCGAATTTCCTATTGTAAAGGTAAGATTCCATGAGTTTGTGGATGTACTGTGGCAGTTTTTGCCGGATTTTGAACATCAGACCCTCCAGCCAAACTCTATCGAAAGCCTGTGCAACGTCGAGAAAGACAGCCGCACAGTATTCTTTTAGTTCGAATACTGTTGAAGGGATACTGTGTGAAGGGATTGTGTTCTCCGATGCCAGAAATGAGTTTAGTCGGTTCTGCAGGACCTTTTCAAAAAGCTTCGAAAGACATGGCAGCAAACTAATTGGCCTATAGGATGATGGCTGGGTTTTGTCCTTTCCCACTTTAGAAATCATGATGATAGTGGACTTTTTCCATGTTCTTGGGAAGTAGCCAATTTTTATTATAGCGTTGATCAGTTTGCAGATATATTGTATTGCAATGATAGGGAGTTCTAGGATCATTTTCGGTGTGATTAGGTCATGGCCAGGGGCTTTTTTCGGCTTTATGTGGTTTTTAATAACTGCAGTGATCTCGTCCGATTGGAGTTCCGAGTACTCACTATCCGTTAATGTGTTCGAAGGGGGAAGTACAGATGAGTTTGATGTTGGATTTGGCTGGAAAACCATTTTAAGATGTGTGGCAAATACGGATGCCCTCTCTTCGTCACTGCGGGCCCATCCACCGGTTGGACTCCTTATCGGTGAAATTGTCTCTGTAGGAGCGCTTAAAGTTGGGTGGGCTTTCCACAGAGGATGTTTAGTGCTGGTTGGACTGAGCTTTTCTATGTATTTCCTTTGAGCCCAGCTTTCCTCTTGTCTTAACGCTTTGGAGAGGTTGCGATTAGCTAAGCTTGCCTTAGGCGGAGTTTTGCTGCTGGTGATCGAGTAATCTGCCATTCTCTTCTTAGACGTCGTTTTTTCCGTTATTAATTGTTCTATCCGCCGGTTCGTAGGCCTGTCAACAGGTTTGGTGTAAGAAGAGGCATGTGGAGTAGATACTCTTGCTGCAGCTCCCATCATCGACTCAAGTGCAGAGACGCACATATAAATGTCCTCTGCAGCATCCAGTTTAGGCGAACAGGCAATGTGGGCACTCATGTACATTTTAAATTTAAGCCAATTTGTTTTGTTGTTTGTAAGCCTATTTGGGCGATCAAGTACTTGAGGTCTTGTTAATAATGTGAATAGCACTGGAGAGTGATCGGAAGTTAAATCTAGCAGTGTTTCCGCAGTGATCCGATTACGTGGAATCCTCTTGGTTACTGCGAAATCAATCAAGTCAGGCACTTTCTGTGGATCTGTGGGCCAATAAGTAGGATTACCCGGTGAGACGCAATCCATCTTATTGAGAGGGTTGACTATTGTGTTGTACAACTGCTTTCCTTTAGGATTTACCAGGCGAGATCCCCAGTGCGTATGTTTGGCGTTATAGTCCCCTGCTGCAATGAAGCGATCTCCGAGTGTGTTAAAGAAATCGGTAAATTCCTTTTCAGAGATTGAGAAGCGTGGTGGGCAGTACACGGCAACCAATGTAGTGTTGCCGCAGCTGGTTTGGACGGTAATAGCAGTTGCTTGTAGGTACTGTGTTTCAAATCTGTTGAGGAACGAGTGTTTTATACGGTTTTTGATTAGGATACCGGTCCCGCCATGAGCTTTTCCGTCTGGATGGTTTGTTGCGTAGAAGGTATATTTTGGTATTTGAAAATTATTTTTTGATGTTAAATGTGTTTCCGAAATCAGCAAAACGTAGATTTCATTTGAGTCTAGGAATAGTTGCAGTTCATTTTTGTGCTTGGAGATGCCGTTAGCATTCCAAAGACATAGACGTAGGGAAGCCATTATTTATTCTCGATAAGCTTCTGGATAAGCAGGTTTTGATTCCGCATCAGTTCCTGCATACAGTTTTGCATGAACGTCATAAAAGTGGTCATGTTTTGATTGAGTGAGATCAATAGGGCCTCTAAGCCACTAGAAGTTTGCTGGCCAAGCTCTGGTGCGCTAGGTTGCGGATTCTGAAGATGGTGGAGTGACGGGGTCTCTTTCGCGGGCTCCGTCTGTCCAGTTCGGAGCACACTAGCGAAAGATACACTAGGACTGGTTGTAGCAGTCATGTTGGATGATCTAACAGCCTTGGCGAAGAATACCTCCGGTGTAGTTTTGGAGGCGTTGAAGGTGATTTTTGGTCTAGCTGGGGGTTTGCGCCCGTTTAGGTGTGATTTAAGATCCTTGAAGACAGGACATCCTCTGTAGTTGGCCGTGTGGTTCCCTCCACAGTTGCTGCATACTCTTAGTGCGACGTTGTTTCTGTCCTTGATGCAAATGCCATCTTCATGATGTTCGCCGCAGCCAACATACACTTACCTAAGATTGCAATTGTTAGAGGTGTGGTTGTATTCCTGGCAGTTTTTACACTGCGGTGGTTGGCGTCTCATATGGGTGATTCTTCTGTGCAATAGAAGCTGTAGATTGTAGATTGGGTGCACTTCATTTGGCTTTGACCGCTTTGCATCTGGTTGGAGCTCGGTTTTAAAGAGCGGCTGTGCGACTTTGTTCCTGTTGACAACGGACTTGACCGCAAACCCTTTTTCGACCAACGCGTCTGCTATTTCTTGAGTAGGGACCGATGGCTCAATCCCCTTTAACACAACCTGGAGGCCTTTACTGCTTTTTAGTTGGTAGGTATAGAAGTTGATGTTAGCATTATGGAGGTACTTTACGATGATGCGGAAATTGTCCTCAGTTTGGGTTTGACATTTAATTTCTTTAATGTTACCCCTATTGAGAGGGGTTACAACAAAGTTATTTGCCCCTACTGTTTCTACCAGCTCCGAAATCATGGCGCTGCAGTTGGCGTTGGTCTAGCCGTTTTAACTTTATCTACAGCGCCGGCATGATCGTCTTGCTGATCGGCAAGAATTTTAAAACGATTTCCGCTAAGGGGTGCTACTCGTTCATTTGGTTTGGTTATTTTCGGCGTATTGCCACTTTTTTCTTTTGCGGGCTTAGCTTCCGCTTAGTTATTTTAATATATCTGTCCATTCCAGTTTGGACAGAAGTCGTTAGGTTTACTATTGTGGCTGACTCTGGGCGACTTGTCGTTGACGGCTTGAGGCAGGTCAATACTTCGGCAGACGTTGCAGTAGTTGCTGTCAACGAGCTGACGGCGCTGGTCCGTGCAATCGGTGACCCAGTTATCGATATTGATGGAGAAGCACACTGCTCTCTCCACGGTAAGTTGCTATTAATTGCTGAGTGGCTGGCACTTTCGGTGTTATTGCTTACGTTAGCATTCGGTGGGGTCAGCGACACGCGTTGGACCGAGAGTCAATTAGTTCACGTTGTTGTTGTACAATTAGTTCTTGTAGCTGTTGCTAGTGGGGATCGAGATCGTAATTTGTAAAAATTACGCACTTTGTTGTTGCAACTTAGTATTTATTGCTATTAGAGCAATCGAATAGCAATATGATTGTAAATAGGCGTCTCTGAGGCGACTGAGAGCCCTACACAAATTTTTGCAAACGCAGATTTTTTTTTACACTCAATTTTTGCGGAGTGCATTAAAAATAGGTCTGTAAACGGCGGCAGTTGAATTGTATATGAAAAAAAATGACAAGCAGACGGCCTGGAAACCCTCATTCGTCAGGGGGACTTAGCCACGATGGTTCTCGCTTCCCCTCGCGTCTTGGCGTTCAAGTGATAGATACGGATACGGATTGGCGATATAAATGGCGCCGAACAAATCGCGGAATGTGGGCCATGCTAGGCTGTCGCCATCAAATGTCTCCACCTTACACGGAGGAACTCTATGCCCCGGCAGCCCCGACGGAGCGGTTGGCTGACGATGCGTTCTTCGAACAACGTCCCGCATCGCACATACGCCGCGTAAGCGGATTCGTGCTTCGCCTTTATGTGCCTTATGTTTGCCAAGCTTTCCTCGTCGGTTTGCACTGTCAAGGCCTTGTGACAACGGGAGTATTCCATCTCGACAGTTGACCAAAGGGATTTGAACTGCTCTAAGTGCATTTTAATGGAAAATAATGGCACTTCAGAAGTTAGAGCTCCACGAGCTTCAAACAGAGTCAATGCGTCGCACGCCAGAACAAAATCGGAGATGGACATTCTGGAGTGTTCTCTACGCTGCACACTTGGGCCTCTGCTCGGATAGCGTTGCAAAAATACGTTTTTTCATAATCGCGTTTGGCAAAAATTATATTTGCAATCGATAGAGATTCATGGGTGCTAGAGTCGCCCAAAGTTGAGACATTTTTAGTGAAAAGGAAAAAACAATAATTTATAAAAAAAATCGCAACTTTAAAACTGAATATTGGGCGGTTTCAACAATCGATCTTGGATTTTTCATAAATTTTAATAATTACTTAAATAGTTATTGAACTAGAGACTTTTTTGTAAAAATGTACTAAATATTGGCATTTTTTGAACTTTGATGGAATAAAACTAGCAAGACTCAACGAGTATCAATACCGGACTACATACACTAGGTAGGTGAAATATTTACCTATCAGATGTATATACAGCGACAGCGATGCGTAAGCCATAAAACTAAGGCAACCTCGCCTAAAAAATGCGCTGCAGGTATAAGGAAGAAGAAGAGCGCATGCGTATTGGCCTGTAGCTTCTTTGTATTTAAATGATAACATTGCGTAATGCTGTTTTGCAAATACTACCTGTTTACATATATGCCTTTCTACAATGATAAATTGCTAATTACCTGCTTTGGAAAAAATGACAAGACTGGTAAATGTTATTTAAGTTGATGAAAAGTTTGTCCTATTTGTGGGTTGGTCGTTTTTATTTCCGTTTACCTAATTGGATGTAAATATTAAGTTGTTTACCTAATTAATACAAAAAGGGTAATACCGAAAAGGGTGTGGATTTTATTCTGAAGCTAGCTTACACACTTCCTCGGACAGGAGAAACAAAAACGGATAAAACATCTCGTGAGGATATTCAGAGCAGGAAGGAGATTATACAAGCTGAATTCTCTCGGAAGCTGGGACTGAAAGTTGACTGCCCAAAGTACGGATACGGATACACGAATGATGGAAATACTTCAAGGAGATTTTTTGAAAATGATGAAGTGACATCTTTTATAACAGGTGTTAGTCAAGAGATCATTAAAAGGTTGGCTTTTAACTTGATATGTCTTATATGTTATAAATTGCAAGGAAATGGTAAATGGTGTAAAATTTGCCGAATATACTTCAAAGGCATGCTCATCTTTTGACTGAATTATAACCGCCAAAAAAACTTACCCCAACGGTACATAGGATTTTGGCTCACGGAAAGGATTTAATAGAATATTGGAAAATAGCAACTATAGTCCCGAAATGTTGAGTTTATTAGATTCTGATGTAAATATTGAAAATTATTTTGAAGAAAATCAGCCATCAATGGTAAATTTTCAAAATTAACCTAAAAAAAAATTTAAAAAAAATTTAACATGTGTCGTGGTGGATGCCACTGATTTTCCTTGTGACTTGGGCTTGTACATCGGACCGTCGTTGTCCACTTGTGATTCCAACGCAACACAAAAGGATCTAATGGTATGCTGAAAGCTTAATTTTTCTAGTTGTTTTTGTAGCATTTTATGTTACAAAAATTTTTTTTCCAAATGTTAAAACAAATGCTGTATATTGTTTGCAATGCGTTTGGGTACAATGACATATGTAAAAAGCAAAGATTATACTAATTATTATTTTGTTGTTCGCCTTATTTTAGATTTATGGATTTTTTTTGCAAGCGTGTGGTGATAAGTGTGTTACCATTATCTCGTAAGACTTTGTTTAGAAAATCTTGGCGTTAACTTATTTCTACGGTTTTCTTTTCGAAATATGCTTTCATTAGTTGATAAGGGGGCTGCGGATTTCCGAGTTTCTTTAAGTTTATCAAGTTTGCTTTTAGTATTTTTATGTAAAATCTCTTTTACCTCTTGGTATAATTTTGATTGAAAAAAATTTTAATGATTAGTGTCGTATTTAATTGTTTGTTCAAATATAGGTGTGCGTCCAGTAAAAAGTTCAAAAGGTGTGTATTTTGTAGATGAATGTATAGCGTTATTGTACGTGAGAAGTGTTTCCGAAAGAGTTTCGTCGTGTTTGTTAATCTGCTTATTTTTATACCCTTGCAAAAAGGGTATATTAATTTTGGTCAAAAGTGTGCAACGCATAGAAGGAAGCATCTCCGACCATATAAAGTATATATATTCTTGATCAGCACGACGAGACGAGTTCAAATAGCCATGTCCGTCCGTCCGTCCGTCCGTCCGTCCGTCCGTCCGTCCGTCTGGATCAACGCAAACTCCTCCTAGACCGTAAGAGCTACGGAGCTGAAATTTTGCATGTAGGCTTGTATATACTGCAGGCGTTGTATATCTCGGATTCAGCCGGATCGGATTACTATATCATATAGCTCCCATACAAATGACAAAGTCACGAACAGTGACTTTTCTTAATAACTTCGTTATTTTCTGAGCTATTGTCGTGAAATTTAATATTGGTGAGTTAATTACACATATAAACGACTATGCCAAATTTGATCAAGATCGGGTAACTATATCATATAGCTCCCATAGGAACGATCTTTCCAAAACAGTGACTTTTGTCAATAACTTCGTTACTTTTGACGCGATTGCTTTCAAATTGAACATTTGTTAGTTTAATATATCTGTTAATGACTGTGCCAAATTTGATAAGGATCGGGTAACTATATCATATAGCTCCCATAGGAACGATCGGTGGAAAACAGTGACTTTGATCAATACTTCGTTATTTCCTATGCGATTGTAGGCGTTTCTTTTGGACATTAGCCTTTTTAGCTTAAACGTTTTTTCACTTTGATGGCTATAGGTAAGAAAAAAGTTACCAAAAAAGTTGCAAGGGTATACAAACTTTGACGCGGTCGAAGTTAGCCCCGGCCCTCTGGTTCTTTTTTAATTCTGTGATTATTCTATAGGTTTCAGTCAGTGTCGAATGTAATCGTTCTACTGGAGAGTTGCTGGATGACTGCTGGAAGGAAGTTAAATGACATTGGATGTCGTATTGATTACAGAAATCTTTAAATATACTGCCAGAAAATTCCGCACCTTGGTCATAAATTATTTTTTTTAGGGATTCCAAAAAGGCTGAAAAAATGTTTCATTGCGGTAACGACGTTTATGCAGGTCCTGTTGGGTATAGGGTAGGCACACGCAAATTTTGAAAACTTATCTCTTAGTGTAAGATTATAGTTTTTGTTTATCGTGTATATGTCTATATGGACTATGTCCATTGGTTTGCAAGGAGTTTCTGGTACTTCAAAAGGTGGTTTCTGCGGCTGTCTATCGTATTTAAGTGTGAGGCAAATTTCACAACCCTTTATTATTTGCGCTATTTTGCTTTTCATATGTGGAAAGTAGACTTTTCTTTTAAGGTGCATTAATGTTTCATCAATACCCCGGTGATTGTTATTATTGTGATAATCATTGACTATTTTTTCTTGATCGGTCGTATTAGTGATATCGTCTAAAAGAGTTGTACACCTAAGTAATTTAAATAATTTATTGTGAGAAAAATGTTTAGAGAACACATCTAGTACTATTTGAAAAATACTGTCTGATGTGTAAATTGCTAATGTCCTGTTAATCTTTAAAATTTTTTTTAGAATGTCTAGTACAGTATCTGAGTTAAGTCTGGGTTCTGTGATGGTTCTCCTTAATTTGTTTTTAAAGGGAGTAGAAACCTGGTAAGAAGCAGGAGAACCTTCAGCTAAAACAATCTGCAAATTAAAATCGTTAACTGGTTTTTCGACAATTATTATGCTTGATGCAAGATTATACAGAGATGATGTTACTTTGTTATTTGAAAAATTTTCGACATCTATATTGTTAACGATAATATTTGCTTCGGGTCGGATACGACTCAGTGCATCTGCAATTACGTTCTGAGAGCTTTTTTTGTATTGAAATTCGTATTCGTATTCTAGTAATTGTAGTTTCCAACGGGCGACCTTGTCGTTGGTGGAAAATGGTCCTGTGTTCCATGTTAATGGTTTGTGGTCTGAAACTAAAATAAATTTTTTTCCGAATAAGTAGGGTCTGAAGTGTTTTACTGCCCAATGGACTGCAAGCATTTCTTTTTCTGTAGCTGAATAACGGGTTTCTTCATCGGATAATGTGCGACTGGCGTAAGAAATAGGTTTGTCGCTTCCAGATAATTTTTGGGATAAAACAGCGCCGATGGCATAATTGCTTGCATCAGTAGTTAATATAAAGGGTTCTTTAAAGTTTGGGTAGGTCAATATTGGATTATTACAAAGTAATGTCTTACAGAATTCAAAAGTTTTACAGTATTCTTCATCAATTGTTACTGCTTTTGTACCTTTTAATTGTTGTGTTAGTGGCTTTGTTATGCGGGCAAAGTCTTTAATAAATTTTCTATAATAGCCAAGGAGTCCTAGAAATGATTTAATTTGTCTCCTGTTTTTTGGGATAGGGAACTCCTGAATGGATTTTATCTTATTTGGGTTAGGCTTGACCCCATCTTGAGTTACAATATGACCTAGAAAATTAACTTCTCTCCGAAGGAAGTCAGATTTTGCGATTTGTAGCTTAAGATTAGCGGATCTGAGTCTATCAAATACTTGCCTTATATCTATCAGGTGTTTTTGTAGAGATGGTGAAAAAATTATAATGTCGTCTAGGTATACTAAACAAATGGAACCTACTAGATCTCCAAGGACATGGTCCATTACTCTTTGGAACGTCGCAGGTGCATTCTTCAACCCGAACGGCATACGGTTGAATTCAAAGTTGCCACCTTCGACTGTAAAAGCTGTTTTGCTCCTATCTGCTTGGTTCATTTCAATCTGGTGAAATCCACTAGCTAAATCAAGAGTTGAGAAGTAATTAGATTTACCAAGTTGGTCTAAAATCTCATTTATATTTGGAATTGGATAACGGTCTGAAATTGTTTTTTCGTTAAGTTTACCATTTTTTTTTTTTTTTTTTTTTTTTTTTTTCTTTTTCTTTTCAACTGCCGCCGTGTGCAGAAATTGAGTGTAAAAAAAAAAAAAAAGTCTGCGTTTGCAAAAAGTTGTGTAGGGCTCTCAGTCGCCTCAGAGACGCCTATTAACAATCATATTGCTATTAGATTGCTCTAATAGCAATAAATACTAAGTTGCAACAACAAAATGCGTAATTTTTACAAAAGCCATGTCCACCAATTCGGGCCCAAGCTCTCTCGATCCCCACCAACAACAGCTACAACAACTAATTGTACAACAACAACGTGAGCGTCGACTCTCGGTCCAACGCAACAACGCGTACTTTTCGGTGGTGTCGCCGACCCCACCGAATGCTAACGTAAGCAATAACACCGAAAGTGCCAGCCACTCAGCAATTAACAGCAACTTACCGTGGAGAGAGCAGTGTGCTTCTCCATCAATATCGATAACTGGGTCACCGATTGCACCAACCAGCACCGTCAGCTCGTTGACAGCAACCAGCACCGTCAGCTCGTTGACAGCAATTACTGCAACGTCTGCCGAAGTATTGACCTGCCTCAAGCCGTCAACGACAAGTCGCCCAGAGTCAGCCACAATAGTAAACCCAACGACTTCTGTCCAAACTGGAATGGACAGATATATTAAAATAACTAAGCGGAAGCTAAGCCCGCAAAAGAAAAAAAGTGGCAATACGCCGAAAATAACCAAACCAAATGAACGAGTAGCACCCCTTAGCGGGAATCGTTTTAAAATTCTTGCCGATCAGCAAGACGATCAAGCCGGCGCTGTAGATAAAGTTAAATCGGCTAGACCACCCCCTTTATACATCCGTGGAGCCAACTGCAGCGCCCTGATTTCGAAGCTAGTAGAAACAGTAGGGGCAAATAACTTTGTTGTAACCCCTCTCAATAGGGGTAACATTAAAGAAATTAAATGTCAAGCCCAAACTGAGGACAATTTCCGCATCATCGAAAAGTACCTCCGTAATGCTAACATCAACTTCTATATGCACCCGATCTACAACCTACAGCTTCTTTTGCACAGAAGAATCACCGTAGAGGAGCCCCATAAGAGACGCCAACCACCGCAGTGTAAAAACTGCCAGGAATACAACCACACCTCTAACAATTGCAATCTTAGGTAAGTGTGTGTTGGCTGCGGCGAACATCATGAAGATGGCATTTGCACCAAGGACAGAAACAACGTCGCACTAAGACTATGCAGCAACTGTGGAGGGAACCACACGGCCAACTACAGAGGATGTCCTGTCTTTAAGGATCTTAAATCACACCTAAACGGGCGCAAACCCCCAGCTGGACCAAAAATCATCTTCAACGCCTCCAAAACTACACCGGAGGTCTTCTTCGCCAAGGCTGCTAGATCATCCAACATGACTGCTACAACCAGTCCTAGTGTATCCTTCGCTAGTGTGCTCCGAACTGGACAGACGGAGCCCGCGAAAGAGACCTCGTCACTCCGCCATCTACAGAATCCGCAACCTAGCGCACCAGAGCTTGGCCAGCAAACTCCAAGTGGTCTAGAGGGCCTATTGATCTCACTCAATCAAAACATGACCACTTTTATGACGTTCATGCAAAACTGTATGCACGAACTGATGCGGAATCAAAACCTGCTTATCCAGAAGCTTATCGAGAATAAATAATGGCTTCCCTACGTCTATGCCTTTGGAATGCTAACGGCATCTCCAAGCACAAAAATGAACTGCAACTATTCCTAGACTCAAGTGAAATCGACGTTTTGCTGATTTCGGAAACACATTTAACATCAAAAAATAATTTTCAAATACCAAAATATACCTTCTACGCAACAAACCATCCAGACGGAAAAGCTCATGGCGGGACCGGTATCCTAATCAAAAACCGTATAAAACACTCGTTCCTCAACAGATTTGAAACACAGTACCTACAAGCAACTGCTATAACCGTCCAAACAAGCTGCGGCAACACTACATTGGTCGCCCTGTACTGCCCACCACGCTTCTCAATCTCTGAAAAGGAATTTACCGATTTCTTTAACACACTCGGAGATCGCTTCATTGCAGCAGGGGACTATAACGCCAAACATACGCACTGGGGATCTCGCCTGGTAAATCCTAAAGGAAAGCAGTTGTACAACACAATAGTCAACCCTCTCAATAAGATGGATTGCGTCTCACCGGGTAGGCCTACTTATTGGCCCACAGATCCACAGAAAGTGCCTGACTTGATTGATTTCGCAGTAACCAAGAGGATTCCACGTAATCGGATCACTGCGGAAACACTGCTAGATTTAACTTCCGATCACTCTCCAGTGCTATTCACATTATTAACAAGACCTCAAGTACTTCATCGCCCAAATAGGCTTACAAACAACAAAACAAATTGGCTTAAATTTAAAATGTACATGAGTGCCCACATTGACTGTTCGCCGAAACTGGATGCTGCAGAGGACATTGATATGTGCGTCTCTGCACTTGAGTCGATGATGGGAGCTGCAGCAAGAGTATCTACTCCACATGCCTCTTCTTACACCAAACCTGTTGACAGGCCTACGAACCGGCGGATAGAACAATTAATAACGGAAAAAACGACGTCTAAGAAGAGAATGGCAGATTACTCGATCACCAGCAGCAAAACTTCGCCTAAGGCAAGCTCATCGCAACCTCTCCAAGGCGTTAAGACAAGAGGAAAGCTGGGCTCAAAGGAAATACATAGAAAAGCTCAGTCGAACCAGCACTAAACATCCTCTGTGGAAAGCCCACCCAACTTTAAGCGCTCCTACAGAGACAATTTCACCGATAAGGAGTCCAACCGGTGGATGGGCCCGCAGTGACGAAGAGAGGGCATCCGTATTTGCCACACATCTTAAAATGGTTTTCCAGCCAAATCCAACATCAAACTCATCTGTACTTCCCCCTTCGAACACATTAACGGATAGTGAGTACTCGGAACTCCAATCGGACGAGATCACTGCAGTTATTAAAAACCACATAAAGCTATCTGCTATATCTATATCTGCAAACTGTTCAACGCTATAATAAAAATTGGCTATTTCCCAAGAACATGGAAAAAGTCCACTATCATCATGATTCCTAAAGTGGGAAAGGACAAAACCCAGCCATCATCCTATAGGCCAATTAGTTCGCTGCCATGTCTTTCGAAGCTTTTTGAAAAGGTCCTGCAGATCCGCCTAAACTCATTTCTGGCATCGGAGAACACAATCCCTTCACACCAGTTTGGCTTCCGCGAAAAACATGGTACAATTGAACAAGTCAATCGCATAACATCCGAAATACGAACAGCATTCGAACTAAAAGAATACTGTGCGGCTGTCTTTCTCGACGTTGCCCAGGCTTTCGATAGAGTTTGGCTGGAGGGTCTGATGTTCAAAATCCGGCAAAAACTGCCACAGCACACACACAAACTCATGGAATCTTACCTTTACAATAGGAAATTCGCTGTAAGATGTAATGGCTCCGTCTCCGCTGATTTTGAAATCAAAGCTGGTGTACCGCAAGGCAGTGTACTCGGCCCATTGCTCTACCTGCTGTACACTGCAGACCTACCAACGAGTTTAGGACTTACAACGTCCACTTTTGCCGATGACACGGCAATCCTTAGCAGATCCAAATGCCCAATAAAAGCCTCTGCAAAACTAGAGGAACACCTTAAGGTGGTAGAGGAATGGCTAGCAACCTGGCGTCAACGAGCAGAAATGCAAACATGTTACATTTACGCTTAACAGAAGAAACTGCCCAGCTCTAATGCTAAAAAACGTACCAGTTCCTGAAGCCGTGGTATATACGAAACGACAACATTCAAAATGATCTAAATATATCTAGCGTAAAATCTGAAATAGGTACTCAACAATTAAAGTATTCTGCGAAACTGGATGCACACCCAAATGTTCTTGCCAATTCCCTTACGCGAACTAATAATAGAACTCGTCTTAAAAGAAATGACAGACCAACCCAATAACAAGTGATTAGGGCCGCCTGCAATATCCCCTGGATTTATCTTAAGTACTAGTCTAAGAAAAATATCTCAAACTTGTTGTTAGGCTCTAATTTAGGAGTAGATTCAACAAATGTATATTAAACGTTAAAAAAAAAAAAAAAAAAAGTTTACAATAATCTAAAACTAATCTCCATTTCTGCGTTTTAGGGGAGTTCGATTTTTTTGGAACTACCCAAACAGGGGCGCTCCAAGGCGAATAACTGTTTTTAATTATGTTTTGCTTTAGCATTGAGTCTATTTGGTCTTTTACTTCTTTCTTTAAGGCGTAGGGGTATCGATATGATTTAACAAAGAATGGCGTGTCGTCAGTTGTGCGTATATAATGTTTAATATCGCTGGTAAATGTTAGTTTTTGATTGTCATCATAAAAAAGGTCTGTGTACTTGCTACAGAGTTGTATTAATGCAATTTTTTCTTCGGAATTTAGGTGATCGGTTTTTAATTTGGTAACGTATTTGTGGACAGTGGGAGACTTTGATTGTCCGAATTTATATTGTATATTTCAATATAGTGATTTTGATCATAGGGTATGGTTTCTAATGGCTGTTCTAAATATAATTGCTGATCTTCAAGTGAATTATTTACGATTACCATCTTGCTATATCCGTTAACAGAATTGTATAGACCTTCTGAAATCTCTAAGTGCTTATTATTGTCTGTTGAGAGTAGAAATTACCTTCCTTCATCCGGACCGGAAGGGTTATTAAAGATTTTGAAGAAGCTGGGATAATATGTACTTCGGTTACTCGGTTGTCTTGTAAACAAATTTTTAAATATGATTTTGGAGTTTCTAAACAAAAACTGTCCAGATTAATATTGGCATTTAACTTTCTAAGGACATCCATCCCAAGCAAACCTTTGAAATGTGGGTGAAAATCAAAAAGAAGTAAGTCTACCTTCATTTGTTCATTAAACTCTTTAAGTGATTGAATCGTGGTTTTTTCTTTTATGACGTGTTGGTTCAACACTGACTGTACAGTTATAGGATTATCAAGAGTTTTGCGATCGACATTGCTCACTATGGTTGGGCTTACAAATGAATTTGTGGAACCTGTATCTATTAAGAATTTTATGGGTTGAGTTGTAACGGAATTTATCCATATAAAAAGGAGTGTGGATCCGTGTGATTTTTTTGTTAAGTACACTGTTGGTCTCTGAGGCAGTTTCGAAAAAATTTCCTGCGTCATTAATATTACAAAGTTCAGTTGAAGATTGTTGCTCATTGATATTGTGTAATTGGTTCTAGTTGGGCCTGTTGAATTGAAAGGATTTACAGTTGAATTTCTATTATGGTAGTTATTATTAGCCTGGTTGTTAATGTTAGGCTGAGAAATGGTTGAATTATTTCTAAATAACTGGCTTCTATTGTTAGAATAGGGGTTGTTGTTTGGTTGATTTCGTATGTTTTGGGGGCGTAAATATGGTGTTACATGTGCTCGAAAATTCTGGCTAGTATTTGGTTTTTGCGAATAGAAGGTCTTTTCGACACGGCAATGTTCATAGGCTTCCTTGATATTTTGTGGGTTTTTTGATTTTATTAAAGTTTTAAGGGGTTCTCGTAGATTAATTAAAAAGGTATCTCGTCATATAATTTTGGTTTGTCAGTTGAGTTTTGATTTGTGTTTTGTAAAATATCTGTCAATTGTGATCTTATTTTTAAAATACTATAAAATAGTTGACCTAATGACAAGCTATCGGGAAAGTTTTGTAAATCGCGAATAAGCATAGCTTCGCTTTTATTGCTACCATAATGCTGTATGAGATTAGCCTTGATGTCATCCCAGATGAGTGCAGTATTGGATAGTTTTAAGGCGTCATTAGCTCTACCTACGATTTTGTTCCTGATGGCTCTTAACAGAAGGGAGCTGTATGGTGTCTGGTCAGTTCCTCTGATCAAAGCTATGACCTCTTCCACATTGACAATGAAGTCTTGCAGTTTATTAGGGATGCCGTCAAAAGTACGTAGCTCCTTGATAAAGGCAAGGATGTCAGTTGGATTTAAAGATGTTGGGTTGGCTATACTGCTTATTGTAGGCGTAACGTTTGGAGTCGATATAGTTGTGGGAAGTGACGCTGAGGCGTTTCCAGAATCCATTGCTACGTCGTTGGGTGAATGAACTGGATCTTCATAAATGAGTTTTGTCGTTCGTCTGGCAGATGTTCTTTTTGTGGCTGCTTGGAATGTAGATTTTTTTGGCATTTATGTTAACGTGATTTGTCGACTTGAGTGTTTCTAAATTCTGTAATGTTTTAAACATTATTATATTTATTTATATACATGTACATATATGTAACACCCACACACACATACATATATATGTATATACATACATATATATATATACATATACACACACACACACATACATATGCACACACGTACACTAATATACATCTGTATTATTATTTTTTTTAATTTTTTATTTTTTTTTTATTTATTTATATATATTTTTTTTTTTTGAGTGTTTTAAAATTCTGCAATGTTTTAAACATAATTATAATTGTCTATGCACATACACATAGACACAACACACACACGCACACATATATATCTATATATATATATATATATATTTTTTTTTTGTTTCACTGTATGGCACTAACATCGCATCGTTTGTATTGTTCTTAATGTTCTTTTAAAATATTTTGTAATAAACTTTTATTATGAATATTTGTTTTAAGCATAATTATAATTGTCTACGCACATACACATACACACAACACACACACGCACACATATATATCCATATATATATATATATATATATAGTCACATACATATATATATATATATGTATATTTTTTTTGTTTCACTGTATGGCACTAACATCGCATCGTTTGTATTGTTCTTAATGTTCTTTTAAAATATTTTGTAACAAACCTTTATTACTTTAATTATGTATTAAGAGTATATTGTTAATAGTAATTAATAGTATATTGTTCTTAAACTTCGTGTCACAACTTTAAACTGAACTTCTAATTTTGTTAACGTCTTTGCAACTCGAGCTCACTTTTGTAAATAAGCCTACAATAAAACATTACTACTTATGAATGCTTCGTTTGCCAATTGCAGCTCTGCTTAGCAGATCAATTTCACTAGAATGTGCCGCTTTGCCGCTTCGTCTGCCCATCGCAGCTCAGCTAGCTGATCAGTTTCGCCAGAAATTGCTAGATTTTTAGCCTCGTGACGACGCGTCGTTTGTTCAGCGTGGTTCTGCTATCAGATCGATTTCGCCCGAAATACAATACTAAGTATTGTGGTTTTGTAGCGTTTTGGCAATTCCGAATTATGAAATTGAAAGCAGAATGAGCGACAAACAATGTGTGTTTCGTAAAAGAGATCTTGTAGCTTTGCAGCATATAAACATTTCAATTGAATTATAAGATTTACATATACACATGTGTAAGTGCATCCATGTATATACATATTCCTCTTTTTTTTTTTTTTGGGGAAATATTGTAAGTTAAATTATTATTTTTTTTTTTTTTGCGGCGATTATCAACGTATGATTTCAGCCTACACTTTTTAATACCTTCACTAAAATAATTTTAATTTCACTTATGATTGACCTTTAGTTATCAGCAATTGATTCTGTAGGCCAATCTTCATGTGTGTAACATGTACATGTATGTATATACATATATATTTTTATAAATATAAATATTTTTTTTTTTTTTGTGTTGTGTGATTGGTTTTGCCATGTAAACGATTATCAACAATTGATTCCGTTCCAAATACCAATGCACTTAAGACATAGTTCTCAATGTGAACATACATAAGTAGGTCTATTCCTGACCCAGCTGCGCCAATTACCACCGGGAGCTAGATGGTTTGAATGAGGGTGTGTGAGATGTGTGTGTATTTAGTTTTTCCCCAAGTAACTCAAACGTCTGTTCGATTCAGATGTTAAAACAGAAGTGTCTTTTTTATTCATAATGTTTCTCTATCTTTGTGTGTCTGTTACAATCGAATTAATGCATGTGTGGTATGTATTTTTATGTATGTAT
>NW_025814365.1:0-53290 GCF_018902025.1 Drosophila willistoni
AGCTGCTGGAACCATTCTACATACCCCATTGATATTTAAGCCGTTATTTTTGATATATAGCAGTGAGACCAATCTACAGCCGTCATTTTGAATCTTCTAGCGCCATTCTTAATATTAGAAGCAATACGAGCTGATGTAACCCCCATTTGAGTATTTAAGCCGCTATCTTTGATGTAGCAGGTAGACCAATTCTACAGCCGCCATTTGAATCTTCTAGCGGCCATTTTATATAGAAGCCATACGAGCTGCTGGAACCATTCTACACCAGCCATTTTGAGTATTTAAGACGCCATTTGAGTCTAAAAAGCCGCTATCTTTATATGTAGCAGCTGGAACAATCTACAGCCGCCATTGTAAGTCTCTATTCGCCATTTTGAGGTTTTAGCCGCCATCTTTAATAAAGAAATCATCCGAGCTGCTGGAACCATATCTACAGCCGCCATTTTGAGTTTTGTACCCGCCATTTTGAGTCTTTTAGCCGCCATCTTTAATAATAGAAGCCTACGAGCTGCTGAAACCATTCTACAGCCGCTATTTGAGTATTTAAGCCGCTATCTTTGATGTAGTAGGTAGAACAGTTCCACAGTCGCCATCTTGAATCTTCTAGCCGCCATCTTGAGTCTTCCACCCGCCATTTAGAGTCTTCTATTCGCCATTTGAAGTTTTTAGACGCTATCTTTGATGTAGCAGCTAGAACAATCTACAGCCGCCATTTGAATTTCTAGCCGCCATTTTGAGTCTTTTAGCCGCTATCTTTGATGTAGCAGCTAGAACAATTCTACAGCCGCCATTTTGAATTTTCTAGCCGCCATTTTGAGTCTTTTAGCGCTATTTTTAATGTAGCAGGTAGACCAATTCTACAGCCGCCATTTTGAATCTTCTAGCGGCCATTCCTTATATAGAAGCCATACGAGCTGCTGGAACCATTTTACAGCCGCCATTTTGAGTATTTAAGCCGCCATTTTGAGTCTAAAAGCCGCTATCTTTAATGTAGCAGCTGGAACAATTCTACAGCCGCCATTGTAAGTCTTCTATTCGCCATTTTGAGGCTTTTAGCCGCCATCTTTAATAAAGAAACCATCCGAGCTGCTGGAACCATTCTACAGCCGCCATTTTGAGTTTGTACCCGCCAATTTGAGTCTTTTAGCCGCCATTTGAGTATTTGAGCAGCTATCTTTGATTAGGAGTATCTATTAGCCGCCTTTAAGTCTTCCAACCACTTTTTTGAGTCTTTAGCCGCCATCTTGAATATAGTAGCCACACAAACTGCCGCCATTTGAGTCTTCCACCAACCATTTGAGTCTTTTAGCCGCCATTTAGAGCCTTTAGCCCCCTTTGATGTAGCATATCCATACAATTGCTGGAACCATTCTACAGCCGCCATTTGAATCTTCCAGCCGCCATTTTGAGTCTTTAGCCGCCATCTTTAAAATAGAAGCCACACGAGCTGCAGAAACCATTCTACAGCTGGCATTTTGAGTCTTCTACCCGCCATTTTGAGTCTTCAAGCCGCCATCTTTAATATAGAAGCCATACGAGCTGCTGGAACCATTCTACTGACCCCATTTTGAGTATTAAGCCGTTATCTTTGATATAGCAGGTAGACCAATTCTACAGCCGCCATTTTGAATCTTCTAGCGGCCATTCATTATATAGAAGCCATACGAGCTGATGGAACCATTCTAACTGCCCCCATTTTGAGTATTTAAGCCGCTATCTTTGATGTAGCAGGTAGACCAATTCTACAGCCGCCATTTTGAATCTTCTAGCGGCCATTCTTTATATAGAAGCCATACGAGCTGTTGGAACCATTCTACACCCGCCATTTTGAGTATTTAAGCCGCCATTTTGAGTCTAAAAGCCGCTATCTTTAATGTAGCAGCTAGAACAATTCTACGGCTGCCATTGAAAGTCTTCTATTCGCCATTTTGAGGCTTTTAGCCGCCATCTTTAATAATGAAACCATCCGAGCTGCTGGAAACATTCTACAGCCGCCATTTTGAGTTTTGTACCCGCCATTTTGAGTCTTTTAGCCGCCATCTTTAATATAGAAGCCATACGAGCTGCTGGAACCATTCTACAGCCGCCATTTTAAGTCTTCTATTCGCCATTTTGAGTCTTCTACCCGCCATTTTAGTGTTTTAGCCATACGAGCCGCTGGAACCATTCTACAGCCGCCATTTTGAGTATCTAAGCCGCTATCTTTAATGTAGTAGGTAGAACAGTTCCACAGTCGCCATCTTGAATCTTGGAACCGCCATTTTGAGTCTTCCACCCGCCAGTTTGAGTCTTTTAGCCGCCATCTTAATATAGAAACCATACGAGCTGCTAGAACCATTTTACAGCTGCCATTTTGAGTCATTTACCCGCCATTTTGAGTATTTGAGCAGCTATCTTTGATGTAGGAGGTAGAACAATTCTACAGCCGACATGTCAAATCTATTAGCCGCCTTTAAGTCTTCCATCCACTATTTTGAGTCTTTATCCGCCATCTTAAATAGAAGCAGCACAAACTGCCGCCATTTTGAGTCTTCCACCAACCATTTTGAGTCTTTTAGCCGCCATTTAGAGCCTTTAGCCCCCTTGATGTAGCATATCCATACAATTTGCTGGAACCATTCTACAGCCGCCATTTTGAATCTTCCACCCGCCATTTTGAGTCTTTTAGCCGCCATCTTTAATATAGAAGCCATACGAGCTGCAGAAACCATTCTACAGCTGCCATTTTGAGTCTTCTGCTCGCCATTTGAGGCTTTTAGCCGCCATCTCTAATATAGAAGCCATACGAGCTGCTGGAACCATTCTAATGACCCCATTTTGGATATTTAACCGTTATCTTTGATATAGCAGGTAGACCAATTCTACAGCCGCCATTTTGAATCTTCTAGCGGCCATTCATTATATAGAAGCCATACGAGCTGATGGAACCATTCTACTGCCCCCATTTTGAGTATTTAAGCCGCTATCTTTGATGTAGCAGGTAGACCAATTCTACAGCCGCCATTTGAATCTTCTATTCCATTTTTATATAGAAGCCATACGAGCTGCTGGAACCATTCTACACCCGCCATTTTGAGTATTTAAGCCGCCATTTTGAGTCTAAAAGCGGCTATCTTTAATGTAGCAGCTGGAACAATTCTACGGCTGCCATTGAAAGTCTTCTATTCGCCATTTTGAGGCTTTAGCCGCCATCTTTAATAAAGAAACCATCCGAGCTGCTGGAACCATTCTACAGCCGCCATTTTGAGTTTTGTACCCGCCTTTTTGACTCTTTTAGCCGCCATCTTTAATATAGAAGCCATACGAGCTGCTGGAACCATTCTACAGCCGCCATTTTGAGTTTTGTACCCGCCATTTTAAATCTTCTAGCGGCCATTCTTTATATAGAAGCCATACGAGCTGCTGGAACCATTCTACACCCGCCATTTTGAGTATTTAAGCCGCCATTTTGAGTCTAAAAGCCGCTATCTTTGTAGTAGCAGCTGGAACAATTCTACGGCTGCCATTGAAAGTCTTCTATTCGCCATTTTGAGGCTTTTAGCCGCCATCTTTAATAAAGAAACCATCCGAGCTGCTGGAACCATTCTACAGCCGCCATTTGAGTTTTGTACCCGCTTTTTGAGTCTTTTAGCCGCCATCTTTAATAAGGAAACCATCCGAGCTGCTGGAACCATTTTGAATCTTTTAGCGGCCATTCATTCTATAGAAGCCATACGAGCTGATGGAACCATTCTACTGCCCCCATTTTGTGTATTTAAGCCGCTATCTTTGATGTAGCAGGTAAACCAATTCTACAGCCGCCATTTTGAATCTTCTAGCGGTCATTTTTTATATAGAAGCCATACGAGCTGCTGGAACCATTCTAAACCCGCCATTTTGAGTATATAAGCCGCCATTTTGAGTCTAAAAGCCGCTATCTTTAATGTAGCAGCTGGAACAATTCTACAGCCGCCATTGTAAGTCTTCTATTCGCCATTTTGAGGCTTTTAGCCGCCATCTTTAATAATGAAACCATCCGAGCTGCTGGAACCATTCTACAGCCGCCATTTTGAGTTTTGTACCCGCCATTTTGAGTCTTTTAGCCGCCATCTTTAATATAGAAGCCATACGAGCTGCTGGAACCATTCTACAGCCGCCATTTTAAGTCTTCTATTCGCCATTTTGAGTCTTCTACCCGCCATTTTAGTGTTTTAGCCATACGAGCCGCTGGAACCATTCTACAGCCGCCATTTTGAGTATCTAAGCCGCTATCTTTAATGTAGTAGGTAGAACAGTTCCACAGTCGCCATCTTGAATCTTGGAACCGCCATTTTGAGTCTTCCACCCGCCAGTTTGAGTCTTTTAGCCGCCATCTTTAATATAGAAACCATACGAGCTGCTAGAACCATTTTACAGCTGCCATTTTGAGTCATTTACCCGCCATTTTGAGTATTTGAGCAGCTATCTTTGATGTAGGAGGTAGAACAATTCTACAGCCGACATGTCAAATCTATTAGCCGCCTTTAAGTCTTCCATCCACTATTTGAGTCTTTTATCCGCCATCTTAAATAGAAGCAGCACAAACTGCCGCCATTTTGAGTCTTCCACCAACCATTTGAGTCTTTTAGCCGCCATTTAGAGCCTTTAGCCCCCTTTGATGTAGCATATCCATACAATTTGCTGGAACCATTCTACAGCCGCCATTTGAATCTTCCACCCGCCATTTTGAGTCTTTTAGCCGCCATCTTTAATATAGAAGCCATACGAGCTGCAGAAACCAGTCTACAGCTGCCATTTTGAGTCTCCTGCTCGCCATTTTGAGGCTTTTAGCCGCCATCTCTAATATAGAAGCCATACGAGCTGCTGGAACCATTCTAATGACCCCATTTTGGATATTTAAGCCGTTATCTTTAATAAAGCAGGTAGACCAATTCTACAGCCGCCATTTTGAATCTTCTAGCGGCCATTCATTATATAGAAGCCACACGAGCTGATGGAACCATTCTACTGCCCCCATTTTGAGTATTTAAGCCGCTATCTTTGATGTAGCAGGTAGACCAATTCTACAGCCGCCATTTTGAATCTTCTAGCGGCCATTCTTTATATAGAAGCCATACGAGCTGCTGGAACCATTCTACACCCGCCATTTTGAGTATTTAAGCCGCCATTTTGAGTCTAAAAGCGGCTATCTTTAATGTAGCAGCTGGAACAATTCTACGGCTGCCATTGAAAGTCTTCTATTCGCCATTTTGAGGCTTTTAGCCGCCATCCTTAATAAAGAAACCATCCGAGCTGCTGGAACCATTCTACAGCCGCCATTTTGAGTTTTGTACCCGCCTTTTTGACTCTTTTAGCCGCCATCTTTAATATAGAAGCCATACGAGCTGCTGGAACCATTCTACAGCCGCCATTTTGAGTTTTGTAGCCGCCATTTTAAATCTTCTAGGGCCATTCTTTATATAGAAGCCATACGAGCTGCTGGAACCATTCTACACCCGCCATTTTGAGTATTTAAGCCGCCATTTTGAGTCTAAAAGCCGCTATCTTTGTAGTAGCAGCTGGAACAATTCTACGGCTGCCATTGAAAGTCTTCTATTCGCCATTTTGAGGCTTTTAGCCGCCATCTTTAATAAAGAAACCATCCGAGCTGCTGGAACCATTCTACAGCCGCCATTTTGAGTTTTGTACCCGCTTTTTGAGTCTTTTAGCCGCCATCTTTAATAAAGAAACCATCCGAGCTGCTGGAACCATTTTGAATCTTTTAGCGGCCATTCATTCTATAGAAGCCATACGAGCTGATGGAACCATTCTACTGCCCCCATTTTGAGTATTTAAGCCGCTATCTTTGATGTAGCAGGTAAACCAATTCTACAGCCGCCATTTTGAATCTTCTAGCGGTCATTTTTTATATAACCATTCTAAACCCGCCATTTTGAGTATATAAGCCGCCATTTTGAGTCTAAAAGCCGCTATCTTTAATGTAGCAGCTGGAACAATTCTACAGCCGCCATTGTAAGTCTTCTATTCGCCATTTTGAGGCTTTTAGCCGCCATCTTTAATAATGAAACCATCCGAGCTGCTGGAACCATTCTACAGCCGCCATTTTGAGTTTTGTACCCGCCATTTTGAGTCTTTTAGCCGCCATCTTTAATATAGAAGCCATACAAGCTGCTGGAACCATTCTACAGCCGCCATTTTAAGTCTTCTATTCGCCATTTTGAGTCTTCTACCCGCCATTTTTAGTGTTTTAGCCATACGAGCCGCTGGAACCATTCTACAGCCGCCATTTTGAGTATCTAAGCCGCTATCTTTAATGTAGTAGGTAGAACAGTTCCACAGTCGCCATCTTGAATCTTGGAACCGCCATTTTGAGTCTTCCACCAGCCAGTTTGAGTCTTTAGCCGCCATCTTTAATATAGAAACCATACGAGCTGCTAGAACCATTTTACAGCTGCCATTTTGAGTCATTTACCCGCCATTTTGAGTATTTGAGCAGCTATCTTTGATGTAGGAGGTAGAACAATTCTCCAGCCGACATGTCAAATCTATTAGCCGCCTTTAAGTCTTCCATCCACTATTTTGAGTCTTTTATCCGCCATCTTAAATAGAAGCAGCACAAACTGCCGCCATTTTGAGTCTTCCACCAACCATTTTGAGTCTTTTAGCCGCCATTTAGAGCCTTTAGCCCCCTTTGATGTAGCATATCCATACAATTTGCTGGAACCATTCTACAGCCGCCATTTTGAATCTTCCACCCGCCATTTTGAGTCTTTTAGCCGCCATCTTTAATATAGAAGCCATACGAGCTGCAGAAACCATTCTACAGCTGCCATTTTGAGTCTTCTGCTCGCCATTTTGAGGCTTTTAGCCGCCATCTCTAATATAGAAGCCATACGAGCTGCTGGAACCATTCTAATGACCCCATTTTGAGTATTTACGCCGTTATCTTTGATATAGCAGGTAGACCAATTCTACAGCCGCCATTTTGAATCTTCTAGCGGCCATTCATTATATAGAAGCCATACGAGCTGATGGAACCATTCTACTGCCCCCATTTTGAGTATTTAAGCCGCTATCTTTGATGTAGCAGGTAGACCAATTCTACAGCCGCCATTTTAAATCTTCTAGCGGCCATTCTTTATATAGAAGCCATACGAGCTGCTGGAACCATTCTACACCCGCCATTTTGAGTATTTAAGCCGCCATTTTGAGTCTAAAAGCGGCTATCTTTAATGTAGCAGCTGGAACAATTCTACGGCTGCCATTGAAAGTCTTCTATTCGCCATTTTGAGGCTTTTAGCCGCCATCTTTAATAAAGAAACCATCCGAGCCGCTGGAACCATTCTACAGCCGCCATTTTGAGTTTTGTACCCGCCTTTTTGACTCTTTTAGCCGCCATCTTTAATATAGAAGCCATACGAGCTGCTGGAACCAATCTACACCCGCCATTTTGAGTATTTAAGCCGCCATTTTGAGTCTAAAAGCCGCTATCTTTATAGTAGCAGCTGGAACAATTCTACGGCTGCCATTGAAAGTCTTCTATTCGCCATTTTGAGCTTTTAGCCGCCATCTTTAATAAAGAAACCATCCGAGCTGCTGGAACCATTCTACAGCCGCCATTTTGAGTTTTGTACCCGCCTTTTTGAGTCTTTTAGCCGCCATCTTTAATAAAGAAACCATCCGAGCTGCTGGAACCATTCTACAGCCGCCATTTTGAGTTTTGTACCCGCCTTTTTAAGACTTTTAGCCGCCATCTTTAAAATAGAAGCCATACGAGCTGCTGGAACCATTCTACAGCCGCCATTTTAAGTCTTCTACACGATATTTTGAGACATTAAGCCGCTATCTTTGATGTAGCAAGTACAACAATTCTACAGCCGCCATTTTGAAACATCTAGCGGCCATTTTTTATATAGAAGCCATACGAGCTGCTGGAACCGTTTTACAGCCGCCGCTTTGAGTATTTAAGCCGCTATCTTTGATGTAGTTGGTAGAGCAATTCTACAGCGGCCATTTTGAATCTTCTAGCCGCCATTTTGAGTCTTCCAGCCGCCATTTTAAGTCTTTAAGCCGCTGTAGCAGCTAGATTAATTCTACAGCCGCCATTTTCAATCTTCTAAGCGCTATTTTGAGTCTTCCACCCGCCATTATTAGGTTTTAGCCGCCATCTCTTATTAAAGATAATATATAGAAGCCATACGAGCCCCTGGAACCACTCTACAGCCGCCATTTAGAGTCTTTAAGCCGCTATCATTGATGTAGCAGCTAGAACAATTCTACAGCCACCATTATGAATCTTCGAACCTCCATTTTGAGTCTTCCATATGCCATCTTTTATTAAGGATAATATATAGAATTTAGAAGCCATACGAGCTGCTGGAACCATTCTACAGACGCCATTTTGAGTCTTTAATCCGCTATCTTTAATGTAGCAGTTAGAACAAAACTACAGCCGCCATTTTGAATCTTCTAACTGCCATTTTGAGTCTTCCACCAACGATTTTAAGTCTTTTAGCCGCCATTTAGAGCCTTTAGCCCCCTTTGATGTAGCATATCCATACAATTTGCTGGAACCATTTTGAATCTTCCACTCGCCATATTGAGGCTTTTAGCCGCCATCTTTAATATAGAAGCCATACGAGCTGCAGAAACCATTCTACAGCTGCCATTTTGAGTCTTCTGCTCGCCATTTTGAGGCTTTTAGCCGCCATCTTTAATATAGAAGCCATACGAGCTGCTGGAACCATTCTACTGACCCCATTTTGAGTATTTAAGCCGTTATCTTTGATATAGCAGGTAGACCAATTCTACAGCCGCCATTTTGAATCTTCTAGCGGCCATTCATTCTATAGAAGCCATACGAGCTGATGGAACCATTCTACTGCCCCATTTTGAGTATTTAAGCCGCTATCTTTGATGTAGCAAGTACAACAATTCTACAGCCGCCATTTTGAAACATCTAGCGGTCATTTTTTATATAGAAGCCATACGAGCTGCTGGAACCATTCTAAACCCGCCATTTTGAGTATTTAAGCCGCCATTTTGAATCTAAAAGCCGCTATCTTTAATGTAGCAGCTGGAACAATTCTACAGCCGCCATTGTAAGTCTTCTATTCGCCATTTTGAGGCTTTTAGCCGCCATCTTTAATAAAGAAACCATCCGAGCTGCTGGAACCATTCTACAGCCGCCATTTTGAGTTTTGTACCCGCCATTTTGAGTCTTTTAGCCGCCATCTTTAATATAGAAGCCATACGAGCTACTGGAACCATTCTACAGCCGCCATTTTCAATCTTCTAACCGCTACTTTGAGTCTTCCACCCGCCATTATTAGTGTTTGAGCCGCCATCTTTTATTAAAGATAATATATAGAAGCCATACGAGTCCCTGGAACCACTCTACAGCCGCCATTTAGAGTCTTTAAGCCGCTATCATTGATGTAGCAGCTAGAACAATTCTACAGCCACCATTATGAATCTTCGAACCTCCATTTTGAGTCTTCCATATGCCATCTTTTATTAAGGATAATATATAGAATTTAGAAGCCATACGAGCTGCTGGAACCATTCTACAGACGCCATTTTTAATATAGAAGCCATACAAGCTGCTGGAACCATTCCACAGCCGCCATTTTAAGTCTTCTATTCGCCATTTTGAGTCTTCTACCCGCCATTTTTAGTGTTTTAGCCATACGAGCCGCTGGAACCATTCTACAGCCGCCATTTTGAGTATCTAAGCCGCTATCTTTAATGTAGTAGGTAGAACAGTTCCACAGTCGCCATCTTGAATCTTGGAACCGCCATTTTGAGTCTTCCACCAGCCAGTTTGAGTCTTTTAGCCGCCATCTTTAATATAGAAACCATACGAGCTGCTAGAACCATTTTACAGCTGCCATTTTGAGTCATTTACCCGCCATTTTGAGTATTTGAGCAGCTATCTTTGATGTAGGAGGTAGAACAATTCTCCAGCCGACATGTCAAATCTATTAGCCGCCTTTAAGTCTTCCATCCACTATTTTGAGTCTTTTATCCGCCATCTTAAATAGAAGCAGCACAAACTGCCGCCATTTTGAGTCTTCCACCAACCATTTTGAGTCTTTTAGCCGCCATTTAGAGCCTTTAGCCCCCTTTGATGTAGCATATCCATACAATTTGCTGGAACCATTCTACAGCCGCCATTTTGAATCTTCCACCCGCCATTTTGAGTCTTTTAGCCGCCATCTTTAATATAGAAGCCATACGAGCTGCAGAAACCATTCTACAGCTGCCATTTTGAGTCTTCTGCTCGCCATTTTGAGGCTTTTAGCCGCCATCTCTAATATAGAAGCCATACGAGCTGCTGGAACCATTCTAATGACCCCATTTTGAGTATTTACGCCGTTATCTTTGATATAGCAGGTAGACCAATTCTACAGCCGCCATTTTGAATCTTCTAGCGGCCATTCATTATATAGAAGCCATACGAGCTGATGGAACCATTCTACTGCCCCCATTTTGAGTATTTAATCCGCTATCTTTGATGTAGCAGGTAGACCAATTCTACAGCCGCCATTTTAAATCTTCTAGCGGTCATTTTTTATATAGAAGCCATACGAGCTGCTGGAACCATTCTAAACCCGCCATTTTGAGTATTTAAGCCGCCATTTTGAATCTAAAAGCCGCTATCTTTAATGTAGCAGCTGGAACAATTCTACAGCCGCCATTGTAAGTCTTCTATTCGCCATTTTGAGGCTTTTAGCCGCCATCTTTAATAAAGAAACCATCCGAGCTGCTGGAACCATTCTACAGCCGCCATTTTGAGTTTTGTACCCGCCATTTTGAGTCTTTTAGCCGCCATCTTTAATATAGAAGCCATACGAGCTGCTGGAACCATTCTACAGCCGCCATTTTCAATCTTCTAACCCCTACTTTGAGTCTTCCACCCGCCATTATTAGTGTTTGAGCCGCCATCTTTTATTAAAGATAATATATAGAAGCCATACGAGTCCCTGGAACCACTCTACAGCCGCCATTTAGAGTCTTTAAGCCGCTATCATTGATGTAGCAGCTAGAACAATTCTACAGCCACCATTATGAATCTTCGAACCTCCATTTTGAGTCTTCCATATGCCATCTTTTATTAAGGATAATATATAGAATTTAGAAGCCATACGAGCTGCTGGAACCATTCTACAGACGCCATTTTGAGTCTTTAATCCGCTATCTTTAATGTAGCAGTTAGAACAAAACTAAAGCCGCCATTTTGAATCTTCTAACTGCCATTTTGAGTCTTCCATCAACCATTTTGAGTCTTTTAGCCGCCATTTAGAGCCTTTAAGCCGCTATCTTTAATGTAGCAGGTACAACAATTCTACAGCCGCCATTTTGAATCTTCTAGGGGCCATTCTTTATATAGAAGCCATACGAGCTGCTGGAACCATTTTACAGCTGCCATTTTGAGTCATTTACCCGCCATTTTGAGTATTTATCTGCTCAATTGATGTAGGAGGTAGAACAATTCTACAACCGATATGTCGAATCTATTAGCCGCCTTTAAGTCTTCCATCCACTATTTTGAGTCTTTTAGCCGCCATCTTGAATATAGTAGCCACACAAACTGCCGCCATTTTGAGTCTTCCACCAACCATTTTGAGTTTTTTAGCCGCCATATTTAATATAGAAGCCATACGAGCTGCTGGAACCATTCTACTGACCCCATTTTGAGTATTTAAGCCGTTATTTTTGATATAGCAGGTAGACCAATTCTACATCCGCCATTTTGAATCTTCTAACGGCCAATCATTATATAGAAGCCATACGAGCTGATGTAACCATTCTACTGCCCCCATTTTGAGTATTTAAGCCGCTATCTTTGATGTAGCAGGTAGACCAATTCTACAGCCGCCATTTTGAGTCTTCTACCCGCCATTTTGAGTCTTCTACCCGCCATTTTGAGTCTTTAAGCCGCCATCTTCAATATAGAAGCCATACGAGCTGCTGGAACCATTCTACTGACCCCATTATGAGTATTTAAGCCGTTATTTTTGATATAGCAGGTAGACCAATTCTACAGCCGCCATTTTGAGTCTTCTACACGATATTTTGAGACATTAAGCCGCTATCTTTGATGTAGCAAGTACAACAATTCTACAGCCACCATTTTGAAACTTCTAGCGGCCATTCATTATATAGAAGCCATACGAGCTGATGTAACCATTCTAATGCCCCCATTTTGAGTATTTAAGCCGCTATCTTTGATGTAGCATGTAGACCAATTCTACAGCCGCCATTTTGAATCTTCTAGCAGCCATACGAGCTGATGGAACCATTTAACACCCGCCATTTTGAGTATTTAAGCCGCCATTTTGAGTCTAAAAGCCGCTATCTTTAGTGTAGCAGCTGGAACAATTCTACAGCCGCCATTGTAAGCCATTTTGAGCTGCTGAAACCATTCTACAGCCGCTATTTGGAGTATTTAAGCCGCTCTCTTTGATGTAGTAGGTAGAACAGTTCCACAGTCGCCATCTTGAATCTTCTAACCGCTACTTTGAGTCTTCCACCCGCCATTATTAGTGTTCTATTCGCCATTTTGAGCTGCTGAAACCATTCTACAGCCGCTATTTGGAGTATTTAAGCCGCTCTCTTTGATGTAGTAGGTAGAACAGTTCCACAGTCGCCATCTTGAATCTTCTAACCGCTACTTTGAGTCTTCCACCCGCCATTATTAGTGTTTGAGCCGCCATCTTTTATTAAAGATAATATATAGAAGCCATACGAGTCCCTGGAACCACTCTACAGCCGCCATTTAGAGTCTTTAAGCCGCTATCATTGATGTAGCAGCTAGAACAATTCTACAGCCACCATTATGAATCTTCGAACCTCCATTTTGAGTCTTCCATATGCCATCTTTTATTAAGGATAATATATAGAATTTAGAAGCCATACGAGCTGCTGGAACCATTCTACAGACGCCATTTTGAGTCTTTAATCCGCTATCTTTAATGTAGCAGTTAGAACAAAACTAAAGCCGCCATTTTGAATCTTCTAACTGCCATTTTGAGTCTTCCACCAACCATTTTGAGTCTTTTAGCCGCCATTTAGAGCCTTTAAGCCGCTATCTTTAATGTAGCAGGTACAACAATTCTACAGCCGCCATTTTGAATCTTCTAGGGGCCATTCTTTATATAGAAGCCATACGAGCTGCTGGAACCATTTTACAGCTGCCATTTTGAGTCATTTACCCGCCATTTTGAGTATTTATCTGCTCAATTGATGTATGAGGTAGAACAATTCTACAACCGATATGTCGAATCTATTAGCCGCCTTTAAGTCTTCCATCCACTATTTTGAGTCTTTTAGCCGCCATCTTGAATATAGTAGCCACACAAACTGCCGCCATTTTGAGTCTTCCACCAACCATTTTGAGTTTTTTAGCCGCCATATTTAATATAGAAGCCATACGAGCTGCTGGAACCATTCTACTGACCCCATTTTGAGTATTTAAGCCGTTATTTTTGATATAGCAGGTAGACCAATTCTACATCCGCCATTTTGAATCTTCTAACGGCCAATCATTATATAGAAGTCATACGAGCTGATGTAACCATTCTACTGCCCCCATTTTGAGTATTTAAGCCGCTATCTTTGATGTAGCAGGTAGACCAATTCTACAGCCGCCATTTTGAGTCTTCTACCCGCCATTTTGAGTCTTCTACCCGCCATTTTGAGTCTTTAAGCCGCCATCTTCAATATAGAAGCCATACGAGCTGCTGGAACCATTCTACTGACCCCATTATGAGTATTTAAGCCGTTATTTTTGATATAGCAGGTAGACCAATTCTACAGCCGCCATTTTGAGTCTTCTACACGATATTTTGAGACATTAAGCCGCTATCTTTGATGTAGCAAGTACAACAATTCTACAGCCGCCATTTTGAAACTTCTAGCGGCCATTCATTATATAGAAGCCATACGAGCTGATGTAACCATTCTAATGCCCCCATTTTGAGTATTTAAGCCGCTATCTTTGATGTAGCATGTAGACCAATTCTACAGCCGCCATTTTGAATCTTCTAGCAGCCATACGAGCTGATGGAACCATTTAACACCCGCCATTTTGAGTATTTAAGCCGCCATTTTGAGTCTAATAGCCGCTATCTTTAGTGTAGCAGCTGGAACAATTCTACAGCCGCCATTGTAAGTCTTCTATTCGCCATTTTGAGCTGCTGAAACCATTCTACAGCCGCTATTTGGAGTATTTAAGCCGCTCTCTTTGATGTAGTAGGTAGAACAGTTCCACAGTCGCCATCTTGAATCTTCTAGCCGCCATCTTGAGTTTTCCACACGCCATTTAGAGTCTTCTATTCGCCATTTTGAGGCTTTTAGCCGCCATCTTTAATATAGAAACGATACGAGCTGCTGGAACCATTCTACAGCCGCCATTTTGAGTCTTTTAGCCGCTATCTTTGATGTAGCAGCTAGAACAATTCTACAGCCGCCATTTTGAATTTTCTAGCCGCCATTTTGAGTCTTATAGCCGTCATCTTTAATATACAAAGCCATTTTACAGCTGCCATTTTGAGTCATTTACCCGCCATTTTGAGTATTTGAGCAGCTATCTTTGATGTAGGAGGTAGAACAATTCTACAGCCGACATGTCGAATCTATTAGCCGCCTTTAAGTCTTCCATCCACTATTGTGAGTCTTTTAGCCGCCATCTTGAATATAGTAGCCACACAAACTGCTGGAATCATTATACAGCCGCCATTTTGAGTCTTCTACCTGCCATTTTGAGTATTTAAGCCGCTATCTTTGATGTAGCAGGCATAACAACTCTACAGCCGCCATTTTGAATCTTCTAGCGGCCACTCTTTATATAGAAGCCATACGATCTTCTGAAACAAATCTACAGCCGCAATTTTGAGTATTTAGGCCGCCATTTTGGGTCTTTTACCCGCCATTTTGAGTCTTTAATCTGCTATCTTTGATGTAGCAGCTACAACAATCTACAGCCGCCATTTTGAATCTTCTAAACGCTCTTTAGAGTCTTCCACCCGCCATTATTAGTGTTTTAGCCGCCATCTCTTATTAAAGATAATATATAGAAGCCATACGAGCCCCTGGAACCACTCTACAGCCGCCATTTAGAGTCTTTAAGCCGCTATCATTGATGTAGCAGCTAGAACAATTCTACAGCCACCATTATGAATCTTCGAACCTCCATTTTGAGTCTTCCATATGCCATCTTTTATTAAGGATAATATATAGAATTTAGAAGCCATACGAGCTGCTGGAACCATTCTACAGACGCCATTTTGAGTCTTTAATCCGCTATCTTTAATGTAGCAGTTAGAACAAAACTACAGCCGCCATTTTGAATCTTCTAACTGCCATTTTGAGTCTTCCACCAACGATTTTAAGTCTTTTAGCCGCCATTTAGAGCCTTTAGCCACTTTGATGTAGCATATCCATACAATTTGCTGGAACCATTCTACAGCCGCCATTTTGAATCTTCCACTCGCCATTTTGAGGCTTTTAGCCGCCATCTTTAATATAGAAGCCATACGAGCTGCTGGAACCATTCTACTGACCCCATTTTGAGTATTTAAGCCGTTATCTTTGATATAGCAGGTAGACCAATTCTACAGCCGCCATTTTGAATCTTCTAGCGGCCATTCATTCTATAGAAGCCATACGAGCTGATGGAACCATTCTACTGCCCCCATTTTGAGTATTTAAGCCGCTATCTTTGATGTAGCAGGTAAACCAATTCTACAGCCGCCATTTTGAATCTTCTAGCGGTCATTTTTTATATAGAAGCCATACGAGCTGCTGGAACCAATCTAAACCCGCCATTTTGAATATTTAAGCCGCCATTTTGAGTCTAAAAGCCGCTATCTTTAATGTAGCAGCTGGAACAATTCTACAGCCGCCATTGTAAGTCTTCTATTCGCCATTTTGAGGCTTTTAGCCACCATCTTTAATATAGAAACGATACGAGCTGCTGGAACCATTCTACAGCCGCCATTTTAAGTCTTCTATTCGCCATTTTGAGGCTTTTAGCCGCCATCTATATTATAGAAACCATACGAGCTGCTGGAACCATTCTACAGCCGCCATTTTCAATCTTCTAACCGCTACTTTGAGTCTTCCACCCGCCATTATTAGTGTTTGAGCCGCCATCTTTTATTAAAGATAATATATAGAAGCCATACGAGTCCCTGGAACCACTCTACAGCCGCCATTTAGAGTCTTTAAGCCGCTATCATTGTGTAGCAGCTAGAACAATTCTACAGCCACCATTATGAATCTTCGAACCTCCATTTTGAGTCTTCCATATGCCATCTTTTATTAAGGATAATATATAGAATTTAGAAGCCATACGAGCTGCTGGAACCATTCTACAGACGCCATTTTGAGTCTTTAATCCGCTATCTTTAATGTAGCAGTTAGAACAAAACTAAAGCCGCCATTTTGAATCTTCTAACTGCCATTTTGAGTCTTCCACCAACCATTTTGAGTCTTTTAGCCGCCATTTAGAGCCTTTAAGCCGCTATCTTTAATGTAGCAGGTACAACAATTCTACAGCCGCCATTTTGAATCTTCTAGGGGCCATTCTTTATATAGAAGCCATACGAGCTGCTGGAACCATTTTACAGCTGCCATTTTGAGTATTTATCTGCTCAATTGATGTAGGAGGTAGAACAATTCTACAACCGACATGTCGAATCTATTAGCCGCCTTTAAGTCTTCCATCCACTATTTTGAGTCTTTTAGCCGCCATCTTGAATATAGTAGCCACACAAACTGCCGCCATTTTGAGTCTTCCACCAACCATTTTGAGTTTTTTAGCCGCCATATTTAATATAGAAGCCATACGAGCTGCTGGAACCATTCTACTGACCCCATTTTGAGTATTTAAGCCGTTATTTTTGATATAGCAGGTAGACCAATTCTACATCCGCCATTTTGAATCTTCTAACGGCCAATCATTATATAGAAGCCATACGAGCTGATGTAACCATTCTACTGCCCCCATTTTGAGTATTTAAGCCGCTATCTTTGATGTAGCAGGTAGACCAATTCTACAGCCGCCATTTTGAGTCTTCTACCCGCCATTTTGAGTCTTCTACCCGCCATTTTGAGTCTTTAAGCCGCCATCTTCAATATAGAAGCCATACGAGCTGATGTAACCATTCTACTGCCCCCATTTTGAGTATTTAAGCCGTCATTTTTGATATAGCAGGTAGACCAATTCTACAGCCGCCATTTTGAGTCTTCTACACGATATTTTGAGACATTAAGCCGCTATCTTTGATGTAGCAAGTACAACAATTCTACAGCCGCCATTTTGAAACTTCTAGCGCCATTCATTATATAGAAGCCATACGAGCTGATGTAACCATTCTAATGCCCCCATTTTGAGTATTTAAGCCGCTATCTTTGATGTAGCATGTAGACCAATTCTACAGCCGCCATTTTGAATCTTCTAGCAGCCATACGAGCTGATGGAACCATTTAACACCCGCCATTTTGAGTATTTAAGCCGCCATTTTGAGTCTAAAAGCCGCTATCTTTAGTGTAGCAGCTGGAACAATTCTACAGCCGCCATTGTAAGTCTTCTATTCGCCATTTTGAGCTGCTGAAACCATTCTACAGCCGCTATTTGGAGTATTTAAGCCGCTCTCTTTGATGTAGTAGGTAGAACAGTTCCACAGTCGCCATCTTGAATCTTCTAGCCGCCATCTTGAGTTTTCCACACGCCATTTAGAGTCTTCTATTCGCCATTTTGAGGCTTTTAGCCGCCATCTTTAATATAGAAACGATACGAGCTGCTGGAACCATTCTACAGCCGCCATTTTGAGTCTTTTAGCCGCTATCTTTGATGTAGCAGCTAGAACAATTCTACAGCCGCCATTTTGAATTTTCTAGCCGCCATTTTGAGTCTTATAGCCGTCATCTTTAATATACAAAGCCATTTTACAGCTGCCATTTTGAGTCATTTACCCGCCATTTTGAGTATTTGAGCAGCTATCTTTGATGTAGGAGGTAGAACAATTCTACAGCCGACATGTCGAATCTATTAGCCGCCTTTAAGTCTTCCATCCACTATTTTGAGTCTTTTAGCCGCCATCTTGAATATAGTAGCCACACAAACTGCTGGAATCATTATACAGCCGCCAGTTTGAGTCTTCTACCTGCCATTTTGAGTATTTAAGCCGCTATCTTTGATGTAGCAGGCATAGCAACTCTACAGCCGCCATTTTGAATCTTCTAGCGGCCACTCTTTATATAGAAGCCATACGATCTTCTGAAACAAATCTACAGCCGCAATTTTGAGTATTTAGGCCGCCATTTTGGGTCTTTTACCCGCCATTTTGAGTCTTTAATCTGCTATCTTTGATGTAGCAGCTACAACAATCTACAGCCGCCATTTTGAATCTTCTAAACGCTCTTTTGAGTCTTCCACCCGCCACTATTAGTGTTTTAGCCGCCATCTCTTATTAAAGATAATATATAGAAGCCATACGAGCCCCTGGAACCACTCTACAGCCGCCATTTAGAGTCTTTAAGCCGCTATCATTGATGTAGCAGCTAGAACAATTCTACAGCCACCATTATGAATCTTCGAACCTCCATTTTGAGTCTTCCATATGCCATCTTTTATTAAGGATAATATATAGAATTTAGAAGCCATACGAGCTGCTGGAACCATTCTACAGACGCCATTTTGAGTCTTTAATCCGCTATCTTTAATGTAGCAGTTAGAACAAAACTACAGCCGCCATTTTGAATCTTCTAACTGCCATTTTGAGTCTTCCACCAACGATTTTAAGTCTTTTAGCCGCCATTTAGAGCCTTTAGCCCCCTTTGATGTAGCATATCCATACAATTTGCTGGAACCATTCTACAGCCGCCATTTTGAATCTTCCACTCGCCATTTTGAGGCTTTTAGCCGCCATCTTTAATATAGAAGCCATACGAGCTGCTGGAACCATTCTACTGACCCCATTTTGAGTATTTAAGCCGTTATCTTTGATATAGCAGGTAGACCAATTCTACAGCCGCCATTTTGAATCTTCTAGCGGCCATTCATTCTATAGAAGCCATACGAGCTGATGGAACCATTCTACTGCCCCCATTTTGAGTATTTAAGCAGCTATCTTTGATGTAGCAGGTAAACCAATTCTACAGCCGCCATTTTGAATCTTCTAGCGGTCATTTTTTATATAGAAGCCATACGAGCTGCTGGAACCATTCTAAACCCGCCATTTTGAGTATTTAAGCCGCCATTTTGAGTCTAAAAGCCGCTATCTTTAATGTAGCAGCTGGAACAATTCTACAGCCGCCATTGTAAGTCTTCTATTCGCCATTTTGAGGCTTTTAGCCGCCATCTTTAATAAAGAAACCATCCGAGCTGCTGGAACCATTCTACAGCCGCCATTTTGAGTTTTGTACCCGCCATTTTGAGTCTTTTAGCCGCCATCTTTAATATAGAAGCCATACGAGCTGCTGGAACCATTCTACAGCCGCCATTTTAAGTCTTCTATTCGCCATTTTGAGGCTTTTAGCCACCATCTTTAATATAGAAACGATACGAGCTGCTGGAACCATTCTACAGCCGCCATTTTAAGTCTTCTATTCGCCATTTTGAGGCTTTTAGCCGCCATCTATATTATAGAAACCATACGAGCTGCTGGAACCATTCTACAGCCGCCATTTTCAATCTTCTAACCGCTACTTTGAGTCTTCCACCCGCCATTATTAGTGTTTGAGCCGCCATCTTTTATTAAAGATAATATATAGAAGCCATACGAGTCCCTGGAACCACTCTACAGCCGCCATTTAGAGTCTTTAAGCCGCTATCATTGATGTAGCAGCTAGAACAATTCTACAGCCACCATTATGAATCTTCGAACCTCCATTTTGAGTCTTCCATATGCCATCTTTTATTAAGGATAATATATAGAATTTAGATGCCATACGAGCTGCTGGAACCATTCTACAGACGCCATTTTGAGTCTTTAATCCGCTATCTTTAATGTAGCAGTTAGAACAAAACTAAAGCCGCCATTTTGAATCTTCTAACTGCCATTTTAAGTCTTCCACCAACCATTTTGAGTCTTTTAGCCGCCATTTAGAGCCTTTAAGCCGCTATCTTTAATGTAGCAGGTACAACAATTCTACAGCCGCCATTTTGAATCTTCTAGGGGCCATTCTTTATATAGAAGCCATACGAGCTGCTGGAACCATTTTACAGCTGCCATTTTGAGTCATTTACCCGCCATTTTGAGTATTTATCTGCTCAATTGATGTAGGAGGTAGAACAATTCTACAACCGACATGTCGAATCTATTAGCCGCCTTTAAGTCTTCCATCCACTATTTTGAGGCTTTTAGCCGCCATCTTGAATATAGTAGCCACACAAACTGCCGCCATTTTGAGTCTTCCACCAACCATTTTGAGTTTTTTAGCCGCCATATTTAATATAGAAGCCATACGAGCTGCTGGAACCATTCTACTGACCCCATTTTGAGTATTTAAGCCGTTATTTTTGATATAGCAGGTAGACCAATTCTACATCCGCCATTTTGAATCTTCTAACGGCCAATCATTATATAGAAGCCATACGAGCTGATGTAACCATTCTACTGCCCCCATTTTGAGTATTTAAGCCGCTATCTTTGATGTAGCAGGTAGACCAATTCTACAGCCGCCATTTTGAGTCTTCTACCCGCCATTTTGAGTCTTCTACCCGCCATTTTGAGTCTTTAAGCCGCCATCTTCAATATAGAAGCCATACGAGCTGCTGGAACCATTCTACTGACCCCATTATGAGTATTTAAGCCGTTATTTTTGATATAGCAGGTAGACCAATTCTACAGCCGCCATTTTGAGTCTTCTACACGATATTTTGAGACATTAAGCCGCTATCTTTGATGTAGCAAGTACAACAATTCTACAGCCGCCATTTTGAAACTTCTAGCGGCCATTCATTATATAGAAGCCATACGAGCTGATGTAACCATTCTAATGCCCCCATTTTGAGTATTTAAGCCGCTATCTTTGATGTAGCATGTAGACCAATTCTACAGCCGCCATTTTGAATCTTCTAGCAGCCATACGAGCTGATGGAACCATTTAACACCCGCCATTTTGAGTATTTAAGCCGCCATTTTGAGTCTAAAAGCCGCTATCTTTAGTGTAGCAGCTGGAACAATTCTACAGCCGCCATTGTAAGTCTTCTATTCGCCATTTTGAGCTGCTGAAACCATTCTACAGCCGCTATTTGGAGTATTTAAGCCGCTCTCTTTGATGTAGTAGGTAGAACAGTTCCACAGTCGCCATCTTGAATCTTCTAGCCGCCATCTTGAGTTTTCCACACGCCATTTAGAGTCTTCTATTCGCCATTTTGAGGCTTCCACCCGCCATCTTTAATATAGAAACGATACGAGCTGCTGGAACCATTCTACAGCCGCCATTTTGAGTCTTTTAGCCGCTATCTTTGATGTAGCAGCTAGAACAAAACTAAAGCCGCCATTTTGAATCTTCTAACTGCCATTTTGAGTCTTCCACCAACCATTTTGAGTCTTTTAGCCGCCATTTAGAGCCTTTAAGCCGCTATCTTTAATGTAGCAGGTACAACAATTCTACAGCCGCCATTTTGAATCTTCTAGGGGCCATTCTTTATATAGAAGCCATACGAGCTGCTGGAACCATTTTACAGCTGCCATTTTGAGTCATTTACCCGCCATTTTGAGTATTTACCTGCTCAATTGATGTAGGAGGTAGAACAATTCTACAACCGACATGTCGAATCTATTAGCCGCCTTTAAGTCTTCCATCCACTATTTTGAGTCTTTTAGCCGCCATCTTGAATATAGTAGCCACACAAACTGCCGCCATTTGGTGTCTTCCACCAACCATTTTGAGTTTTTTAGCCGCCATATTTAATATAGAAGCCATACGAGCTGCTGGAACCATTCTACTGACCCCATTTTGAGTATTTAAGCCGTTATTTTTGATATAGCAGGTAGACCAATTCTACATCCGCCATTTTGAATCTTCTAACGGCCAATCATTATATAGAAGCCATACGAGCTGATGTAACCATTCTACTGCCCCCATTTTGAGTATTTAAGCCGCTATCTTTGATGTAGCAGGTAGACCAATTCTACAGCCGCCATTTTGAGTCTTCTACCCGCCATTTTGAGTCTTCTACCCGCCATTTTGAGTCTTTAAGCCGCCATCTTCAATATAGAAGCCATACGAGCTGCTGGAACCATTCTACTGACCCCATTATGAGTATTTAACCCGTTATTTTTGATATAGCAGGTAGACCAATTCTACAGCCGCCATTTTGAGTCTTCTACACGATATTTTGAGACATTAAGCCGCTATCTTTGATGTAGCAAGTACAGCAATTCTACAGCCGCCATTTTGAAACTTCTAGCGGCCATTCATTATATAGAAGCCATACGAGCTGATGTAACCATTCTAATGCCCCCATTTTGAGTATTTAAGCCGCTATCTTTGATGTAGCATGTAGACCAATTCTACAGCCGCCATTTTGAATCTTCTAGCAGCCATACGAGCTGATGGAACCATTTAACACCCGCCATTTTGAGTGTTTAAGCCGCCATTTTGAGTCTAAAAGCCGCTATCTTTAGTGTAGCAGCTGGAACAATTCTACAGCCGCCATTGTAAGTCTTCTATTCGCCATTTTGAGCTGCTGAAACCATTCTACAGCCGCTATTTGGAGTATTTAAGCCGCTCTCTTTGATGTAGTAGGTAGAACAGTTCCACAGTCGCCATCTTGAATCTTCTAGCCGCCATCTTGAGTTTTCCACACGCCATTTAGAGTCTTCTATTCGCCATTTTGAGGCTTTTAGCCGCCATCTTTAATATAGAAACGATACGAGCTGCTGGAACCATTCTACAGCCGCCATTTTGAGTCTTTTAGCCGCTATCTTTGATGTAGCAGCTAGAACAATTCTACAGCCGCCATTTTGAATTTTCTAGCCGCCATTTTGAGTCTTATAGCCGTCATCTTTAATATACAAAGCCATTTTACAGCTGCCATTTTGAGTCATTTACCCGCCATTTTGAGTATTTGAGCAGCTATCTTTGATGTAGCAAGTACAACAATTCTACAGCCGCCATTTTGAAACTTCTAGCGGCCATTCATTATATAGAAGCCATACAAGCTGCTGGAACCATTTTACAGCTGCCATTTTGAGTCATTTACCCGCCATTTTGAGTATTTGAGCAGCTATCTTTGATGTAGCAAGTACAACAATTCTACAGCCGCCATTTTGAAACTTCTAGCGGCCATTCATTATATAGAAGCCATACGAGCTGATGTAACCATTCTAATGCCCCCATTTTGAGTATTTAAGCCGCTATCTTTGATGTAGCATGTAGACCAATTCTACAGCCGCCATTTTGAATCTTCTAGCAGCCATACGAGCTGATGGAACCATTTAACACCCGCCATTTTGAGTATTTAAGCCGCCATTTTGAGTCTAAAAGCCGCTATCTTTAGTGTAACAGCTGGAACAATACTACAGCCGCCATTGTAAGTCTTCTATTCGCCATTTTGAGCTGCTGAAACCATTCTACAGCCGCTATTTGGAGTATTTAAGCCGCTCTCTTTGATGTAGTAGGTAGAACAGTTCCACAGTCGCCATCTTGAATCTTCTAGCCGCCATCTTGAGTCTTCCACACGCCATTTAGAGTCTTCTATTCGCCATTTTGAGGCTTTTAGCCGCCATCTTTAATATAGAAACGATACGAGCTGCTGGAACCATTCTACAGCCGCCATTTTGAGTCTTTTAGCCGCTATCTTTGATGTAGCAGCTAGAACAATTCTACAGCCGCCATTTTGAATTTTCTAGCCGCCATTTTGAGTCTTATAGCCGTCATCTTTAATATACAAAGCCATTTTACAGCTGCCATTTTGAGTCATTTACCCGCCATTTTGAGTATTTGAGCAGCTATCTTTGATGTAGGAGGTAGAACAATTCTACAGCCGACATGTCGAATCTATTAGCCGCCTTTAAGTCTTCCATCCACTATTTTGAGTCTTTTAGCCGCCATCTTGAATATAGTAGCCACACAAACTGCTGGAATCATTATACAGCCGCCATTTTGAGTCTACTACCTGCCATTTTGAGTATTTAAGCCGCTATCTTTGATGTAGCAGGCATAACAACTCTACAGCCGCCATTTTGAATCTTCTAGCGGCCACTCTTTATATAGAAGCCATACGATCTTCTGGAACAAATCTACAGCCGCAATTTTGAGTATTTAGGCCGGCATTTTGGGTCTTTTACCCGCCATTTTGAGTCTTTAATCTGCTATCTTTGATGTAGCAGCTACAACAATCTACAGCCGCCATTTTGAATCTTCTAAACGCTCTTTTGAGTCTTCCACCCGCCATTTTGAGTCTATTAGCCGCCATCTTTAAAATAGAAGCCATACGAGCTGCTGGAACCATTCTACAGCCGCCATTTTGAGTCTTCTACACGATATTTTGAGACATTAAGCCGCTATCTTTGATGTAGCAAGTACAACAATTCTACAGCCGCCATTTTGAAACTTCTAGCGGCCATTTTTTATATAGAAGCCCTACGAGCTACTGGAACAATTTTATAGCTGCCGCTTTGAGTATTTAAGCCGCTATCTTTGATGTAGTTGGTAGAACAATTCTACAGCGGCCATTTTGAATCTTCTAGCCGCCATTTTGAGTCTTCCACCCGCCATTATTAGTGTTTTAGCCGCCATCTTGTATTAAAGATAATATATAGAAGCCATACGAGCCCCTGGAACCACTCTATAGCTGCCATTTAGAGTCTTTATGCCGCTATCATTGATGTATCAGCTAGAACAATTCTACAGCCACCATTATGAATCTTCGAACCGCCATTTTGAGTCTAGCTATGCCATCTTTTATTAAGGATAATAGATAGAATTTAGATGCCATACGAGCTGCTGGAACCATTCTACAGACGCCATTTTGAGTCTTTAATTCGCTATCTTTGATATAGCAGGTAGACCAATTTTACAGCCGCCATTTTGAATCTTCTAGCGGCCATTCATTATATAGAAGCCATACGAGCTGATGGAACCATTCTACTGCCCCCATTTTGAGTATTTAAGCCGCTATCTTTGATGTAGCAGGTAGACCAATTCTACAGCCGCCATTTTGAATCTTCTAGCGGCCATTCTTTATATAGAAGCCATAAGAGCTGCTGAAACTATTCTACAACCGCAATTTTGAGTCTTTAAGCCGCCATTTTGAGTCTTCCACCTGCCAGTTTGAGTCTTTTAGCCGCCATCTTTAATATACAAGCCATACGAGCTGCTGAAACCATTCTACAGCCGCCATTTTGAGTCATCCACCTGCCATTTTGAATATTTGAGCCGCTATGTTTGATGTAGCAGATAGAACAATTCTGCAGCCGCACTGTTGAATCTTCTATCCGCCTTTTAGCCGCTATCTTTGATAAAGCAGCTAGAACAACTCTACAGCCGCCATTTTGAATTTTCTAGCCGCCATTTTGAGTCTTATAGCCGTCATCTTTAATATATAAACCATACGAGCTGCTGGAACCACTCTACAGCCGCCATTAAGAGTCTTCTACCCGACATTTGGAGACTTTAAGCCGCTATCTTTAATGTAGCAGGTACAACAATTCTACAGCCGCCATTTTGAGTATTGAAGCCGCTATCTTAATGTAATAGGTAGAACAGTTCTACAGGCATTTTGAATCTTCTACCCGCTATTTTAAGTCTTCCACCCGAGATTTTGAGTCTTTAAGCCGCTATCTTTTATGTAGCAGCTAGAACAAGTCTATAGCCGCCATTCGGAATCTTCGAAGCGCCATTTTGAGGCTTCCACCCGCCATTTTTAGTGTTTTAGCCATACGAGCTGCTGGAACCATTCTACAGCCGCCATTTTGAGTATTTAAGCCGCTATCTTTAATGTAGTAGGTAGAACAGTTCCACAGTCGCCATCTTGAATCTTGGAACCGCCATTTTGAGTCTTCCACCCGCCGTTTTGAGTCTTCCACTCGCCAGTTTGAGTCTTTATCCGCCATCTTTAATATAGAAGCCATACGAGCTGCTGGAACCATTTTACAGCTGTCATTTTGAGTATTTGAGCAGCTATCTTTGATGTAGGAGGTAGAAACAATTCTACAGCCGACATGTCGAATCTATTAGCCGCCTTTAAGTCTGCCATCCACTATTTAGTCGCCATCTTAAATATAGTAGCCACACAAACTACTGGAATCATTATACAGCCGCCATTTTGAGTCTTCTACCCGCCATTTTGAGTATTTAAGCCGCTATCTTTGATGTAGCAGGCATAACAACTCTACAGCCGCCATTTTGAATCTTCTAGCGGCCTTTCTTTATATAGAAGCCATACGATCTTCTGGAACAAATCTACAGCCGCCATTTTGAGTATTTAAGCCGCCATTTTGAGTCTTTTACCCGCCATTTTGAGTCTTTAATCTGCTATCTTTGATGTAGCAGCTACAACAATCTACAGCCGCCATTTTGAATATTCTAAACGCTCTTTTGAGTCTTCCACCCGCCATTTTGAGTCTCTTAGCCGCAATCTTTAATATAGAAGGCATACAAGCTGCTGGAACCATTTTACAGCCGCCGCTTTGAGTATTTAAGCCGCTATCTTTGATGTAGTATGTAGAACAATTCTACAGGGGCCATTTGGAATCTTCTAGCCGCCATTTTGAGTCTTCCACCCGCCATTTTGAGTCTTTAACCCGCTGTAGCAACTAGAACCATTCTACAGCCGCCATTTTGAGTCTTCTACACGATATTTTGAGACATTAAGCCGCTATCCTTGATGTAGCAAGTACAACAATTCTACAGCCGCCATTTGAAACTTCTAGCGCTCATTTTTTATATAGAAGCCTTACGAGCTGCTGGAACCATTTTACAGCCGCCGCTTTGAGTATTTAAGCCACCCTCTTTGATGTAGTAGGTAGAACAATTCTACAGCGGCCATTTGGAATCTTCTAGCCGCCATTTTTATTCTTCCACCCGCCATTTTGAGTTTTTAAGCCGCTGTAGCAGCTACAACAATCTACAGCCGCCATTTTGAATCTTCTAAACGCTCTTTTGAGTCTTCCACCCGCCATTTTGAGTCTCTTAGCCGCCATCTTTAATATAGAAACGATACGAACTGCTGGAACCATTCTTAAGCCGCCATTTTGAGTCTTCCACCAGCCATTTAGAGTCTTTAACCCGCTGTAGCAGCTAGAACAATTCTACAGACGCCATTTTCAATCTTCTAACCGCTATTTTGAGTCTTCCACCCGACATTATTAGTGTTTTAGCCGCCATCTTTTATTAAAGATAATATATAGAAGCCATACGAGCCCCTGGAACCACTCTACAGCCGCCATTTAGAGTCTTTATGCCGCTATCATTGATGTAGGAGGTAGAACAATTCTACAGCCGACATGTCGAATCTATTAGCCGCCTTTAAGTCTGCCATCCACTATTTTGAGTCTTTTAGCAGCCATCTTAAATATAGTAGCCACACAAACTGCTGGAATCATTATACAGCCGCCATTTTGAGTCTTCTACCCGCCATTTTGAGTATTGAAGGCGCTATCTTTGATGTAGCAGGCATAACAACTCTACAGCCACCATTTTGAATCTTCTAGCGGCCTTTTTTTATATAGAAGCCATACGATCTTCTGGAACAAATCTACAGCCGCCATTTTGAGTATTTAAGCCGCCATTTTGAGTCTTTTACCCGCCATTTTGAGTCTTTAATCTGCTATCTTTGATATAGCAGCTACAACAATCTACAGCCGCCATTTGAATCTTCTAAACGCTCTTTTGAGTCTTCCACCCGCCATTGTGAGTCTATAAGCCGCTATCTTTAATGTAACAGCTAGAACAATTCTTCAGCCGCCATTTTCAATCTTCTAACCGCTATTTTGAGTCTTCCACCCGCCATTATTAGTGTTTTAGCCGCCATCTTTTATTAAAGATAATATATAGAAGCCATACGAGCCCCTGGAACCACTCTACAGCCGCCATTTTGAATCTTTAAGCCGCTATCATTGATGTAACAGCTAGAACAATTCTACAGCCACCATTATGAATCTTCGAACCGCCATTTTGAGTCTTCCACATGCCATCTTTTATTAAGGATAATATATAGAATTTAGAAGCCATACGAGCTGCTGGAACCATTCTACAGACGCCATTTTGAGTCTTTAAGCCGCTATCTTTAATGTAGCACTTAGAACAAAACTACAGCCGCCATTTTGAATCTTCTAACTGCCATTTTGAGTCTTCTACCCGTCATTTTGAGTCTTTTAGCCGCTATCTTTGATGTAGCAGTTAGAACAATTCTACAGCCGCCATTTTGAATCTTCTAGCGGCCAATCTTTATATAGGAGCCATACGAGCCATACACACCGTTTAAAGTCTTCCACCAGCCATTTTGAATCTTCTAGCGGCCATTCTTTATATAGAAGCCATACGATCTTCTGGAACAAATCTACAGCCGCCATTTTTAGTCTTCTACCCGACATTTTGAGACTTTAAGAAGCTATCTTTTATGTAGCAGCTAGAACAAGTCTACAACCGCAATTTTGAGTCTTTAAGCCGCCATTTTGAGTCTTTCACCTGCCAGTTTGAGTCTTTTAGCCGCCATCTTTTATATACAAGCCATACGAGCTGCTAAAACCATTCTACAGCTGCCATTTTGAGTCTTCTGCTCGCCATTTTGAGGCTTTTAGCCGCCATCTTTAATATAGAAGCCATACGAGCTGCTGAAACCATTCTTCAGCCGCCATTTTGAGTCTTCCTCCCGCTATTTTGAGTCTTTTAGCCGCCATTTTTAATATAGAAGCCATACGAGCTGCAGCAACCATTCTACACCTGCCGTTTTGAGTCGTCTACTCGGCATTCTTAGGCTTTTAGCCGCCATCTTTAATGTAGAAGCCATACGAGCTGCTGGAACCATTCTACTGACCCCATTTTGAGTATTTAAGCTGCTTCTTTGATGTTGCTGGTACACCAATTCTACAGCGGCCATTTTGAATCTTCTAGCGGCCAATCTTTATATAGGAGCCATACGAGCCATACCCACCGTTTAAAGTCTTCCACCCGCCATTTTGAATCTTCTAGCGGCCACTCTTTATATAGAAGCCATACAATCTTAAGGAACAAATCTACAGCCCCCATTTTGAGTATTTAAGCCGCCATTTTGAATCTTTTTCCCGCCATTTTGAGTCTCTAATCTGCTATCTTTGATGTAGCAGCTACAACAATCTACAGCCGCCATTTTGAATCTTCTAAACGCTCTTTTGAGTTTTCCACCCGCCATTTTGAGTCTCTTAGCCGCCATCTTTAAAATAGAAGCCATACAAGCTGCTGGAACTATTCTACAGCCGCCATTTTGAGTCTTCTACACGATATTTTGAGACATTAAGCCGCTATCTTTGATGTAGCAACTACAACAATTCTACAGCCGCCATTTTGAATCTTCTAGCCGCCATTTTGCGTCTTTTAGCCGCCATCATTTAATATATTAACCATTCTACAGCCGCCATTTTGAGTCTTCTACCCGACATTTTGAGACATAAAGCCGCTATCTTTGATGTAGCAGGTAGACCAATTCTACAGCCGCCATTTTGAATCTTCTAGCGGCCATTCTTTATATAGAAGCCATACGAGCTGCTGGAACCATTCTACAGCCGCCATTGTGAGTATTTAAGCCGCTATCTTTGATGTAGTAGGTAGAACAGTTTTACAGTCGCCATCTTGAATCTTCTAACCGCTATTTTGAGTCTTCCACCAACCATTTTGAGTCTTTTAGCCGCCACTTTGAGTATTTAAGCCGCTATATTTAATGTAGCATGTAGACCAATTCTACAGCCGCCATTTTGAATCTTCTGACCGCCATTTTGAGTCTTCCACCAACCATTTGAGTCTTTTAGCCGCCATTTTGAGTATTTAAGCCACTATTTTTGATGTAGCAGGTAGACAAATACTACAGCCGCCATTTTGAATCTTCTAGCGGCCACTCTTTATAAAAAAGCCATACGAGCTGCTGGAACTATTATACAGCCGAAATTTTGAGTATTTAAGCCGCCATTTTGAGTCTATAAGCCGCTATCTTTAATGTAACAGCTAGAACAATTCTAGAGCCGCCGTTTTGAATCTTCTAACCGTTCTTTTGAGTCTTCCACCCGCCATTTTGAGTCCTTTAGCCGCCATATTTAATATAGAAGCCATACGAGCTGCTGGAACCATTTTACAGCCGCCATTTTTAGTCTTCTACACGATATTTTTAGACTTTAAGCCGCTATCTTTGATGTAGCAGGTACAACAATTCTACAGCCGCCATTTTGAATCTTCTAGCGGCCATTCTTTATATAGAAGCCGCTATTTAAGCCGCTATCTTAATGTAATAGGTAGAACAGTTCTACAGGCATTTTGAATGTTCTACCCGCAATTTAAATCTTCCACCCGCCATTTAGAGTCTTCTATTCGCCATTTTGAGGCTTTTAGCCGCCATCTTTAGTATAGAAACGATACGAGCTGCTAGAACCATTCTACAGCCGCCATTTTAAGTCTTCTATTCACCATTTTGAGGCTTTTAGACGCCATCTTCAATATAGAAACCATACGAGCTGCTGGAACCACTCTACAGCCGCCATTTAGAGTCTTCTACCCGACATTTGGAGACTTTAAGCCGCTATCTTTAATGTAGCAGGTACAACAATTCTACAGCCGCCATTTTGAATCTTCTAGCGGCCATTCTTTATATAGAAGCCATACGAGCTGCTGGAACCATTCTACAGCCGCCATTTTGAGTATTTAAGCCGCTATCTTAATGTAATAGATAGAACAGTTCTACAGGCATTTTGAATCTTCTACCCGCTATTTTAAGTCTTCCACCCGCCATTTAGAGTCTTCTATTCTCCATTTTGAGTCTTTTAGCCGCTATCTTTGATGTAGCAGCTAGAACAATTCTACAGCCGCCATTTTTAATTTTCTAGCAGCCATTTGAGTCTTATAGCCGTCATCTTTAATATACAAACCATTCGAGCTGCTGGAACCACTCTACAGCCGCCATTTAGAGTCTTCTACCCGACATTTGGAGACTTTAAGCCGCTATCTTTAATGTAGCAGGTACAACAATTCTACAGCCGCCATTTTGAATCTTCTAGCGGCCATTCTTTATATAGAAGCCATACGAGCTGCTGGAACCATTCTACAGCCGCCATTTTGAGTATTTAAGCCGCTATCTTAATGTAATAGATAGAACAGTTCTACAGGCATTTTGAATCTTCTACCCGCCATTTTAAGTCTTCCACCCGCCATTTAGAGTCTTCTAGTCGCCATTTTGAGGCTTTTAGCCGCCATCTTTAATATAAAAACGGCACGAGCTGCTGGAACCATTCTACAGCTGCCATTTTAAGTCTTCTATTCGCCATTTTGAGGCTTTTAGCCGCCATCTTTAATATAGAAACCATACGAGCTGCTGGAACCATTCTACAGCCGCCATTTTGAGTTTTGTACCTGCCATTTTGAATCTTTTGGCCGCCATTCTTTATATAGAAGTCATACGAGCTGCTGGAACCATTCTACAGCCGCCATTTTGAGTATTTAAGCCGCAATCTTAATGTAATAGGTAGAACAGTTCTACAGGCATTTTGAATCTTCTACCCGCCATTTTAAGTCTTCCACCCGCCATTTAGAGTCTTCTATTCGGCATTTTGAGGCTTTTAGTATAGAAACGACACGAGCTGCTAGAACCATTCTACAGCCGCCATTTTAAGTCTTCTATTCACCATTTTGAGGCTTTTAGACGCCATCTTTAATATAGAAACCATACGAGCTGCTGGAACCACTCTACAGCCGCCATTTAGAGTCTTCTACCCGACATTTGGAGACTTTAAGCCGCTATCTTTAATGTAGCAGGTACAACAATTCTACAGCCGCCATTTTGAATCTTCTAGCGGCCATTCTTTATATAGAAGCCATACGAGCTGCTGGAACCATTCTACAGCCGCCATTTTGAGTATTTAAGCCGCTATCTTAATGTAATAGATAGAACAGTTCTACAGGCATTTTGAATCTTCTACCCGCCATTTTAAGTCTTCCACCCGCCATTTAGAGTCTTCTATTCGCCATTTTGAGTCTTGTAGCCGCTATCTTTGATGTAGCAGCTAGAACAATTCTACAGCCGCCATTTTGAATCTTCTAGCGGCCATTCTTTATATAGAAGCCATACGAGCTGCTGGAACCATTCTACAGCCGCCATTTTGAGTATTTAAGCCGCTATCTTAATGTAATAGATAGAACAGTTCTACAGGCATTTTGAATCTTCTACCCGCCATTTTAAGTCTTCCACCCGCCATTTAGAGTCTTCTATTCGCCATTTTGAGGCTTTTAGCCGCCATCTTTAATATAGAAACGATACGAGCTGCTGGAACCATTCTACAGCTGCCATTTTAAGTCTTCTATTCGCCATTTTGAGGCTTTTAGCCGCCATCTTTAATATACAAACCATACGAGCTGCTGGAACCATTCTACAGCCGCCATTTTGAGTTTTGTACCTGCCATTTTGAATCTTTTGGCCGCCATTCTTTATATAGAAGCCATACGAGCTGCTGGAACCATTCTACAGCCGCCATTTTGAGTATTTAAGCCGCTATCTTAATGTAATAGGTAGAACAGTTCTACAGGCATTTTGAATCTTCTACCCGCCATTTTAAGTCTTCCACCCGCCATTTAGAGTCTTCTATTCGCAATTTTGAGGTTTTTAGCCGCCATCTTTAATATAGAAACGATACGAGCTGCTGGAACCATTCTACAGCCGCCATTTTAAGTCTTCTATTCGCCATTTTGAGGCTTTTAGCCGCCATCTTTAATATAGAAGCCATACGAGCTGCTGGAACCATTCTACAGCCGCCATTTTTAGTATTCTACCCGATATTTTTAGACTTTAAGCCGCTATCTTTGATGTAGCAGGTACAACAATTCTACAGCCGCCATTTTGAATCTTCTAGGGGCCATTCTTTATATAGAAGCCATACGAGCTGCTGGAACCATTCTACAGCCGCCATTTTTAGTCTTCTACCCGATATTTTTAGACTTTAACCCGCTATCTTTGATGTAGTAGGTAGAACAGTCGCCATCTTGAATCTTCTAGCCGCCATTTTGAGTCTTCCACTCGCCATTTAGAGTCTTCTATTCGCCATTTTGAGGCTTTTAGCCGCCATCTTTAATATACAAACGATACGAGCTGTTGGAACCATTCTACAGCCGCCATTTTAAGTCTTCCACCCGCCATTTTGAGTCTTCCACCCGCCAGTTTGAGTCTTTTAGCCGCCATCTTTAATATAGAAGCCATACAAGCTGCTGGAACCATTTTACAGCTGCCATTTTGAGTCATTTACCCGCCATTTTGAGTATTTGAGCAGCTATCTTTGATGTAGGAGGTAGAACAATTCTACAGCCGACATGTCGAATCTATTAGCCGCCTTTAAGTCTTCCATCCACTATTTTGAGTCTTTTAGAAGCCATCTTGAATATAGTAGCCACACAAACTGCTGGACTCATTATACAGCCGCCATTTTGAGTCTTCTACCCGCCATTTTGAGTATTTAAGCCGCTATCTTTGATGTTGCAGGTAGACCAATTCTACAGCCGCCATTTTGAATCTTCTAGCGGCCAATCTTTATATAGGAGCCATACGAGCCATACCCACCGTTTAGAGTCTTCCACCCGCCTTTTTTAGTCTCTTAGCCGCCATCTTTAAAATTGAAGCCATACAAGCTGCTGGAACCATTCTACAGCCGCCATTTTGAGTCTTCTACACGATATTTTAAGACATTAAGCCGCTATCTTTGATGTAGCAAGTACAACAATTCCACAGCCGCCATTTTGAAACTTCTAGCGGCCATTTTTATATAGAAGCCTTACGAGCTGCTGGAATCATTTTACAGCCGCCGCTTTGAGTATTTAAGCCGCTATCTTTGATGTACTAGGTAGAACAATTCTACAGCCGCCATTTTTAGTCTTCTACCCGACATTTTGAGACTTTAAGAAGCTATCTTTTATGTAGCAGCTAGAACAAGTGTAGACTTGTAGAGCCGCCATTTTGATTCTTCTAACTGCCATTTTGAGTCTTCCACCCTCCATTTTTAGTGTTCTAGCCGCCATCTTTTATTAAAGATAAAATATAGAATATAGAAGCCATAAGAGCTGCTGGAACCATTCTACAACCGCAATTTTGAGTCTTTAAGCCGCCATTTTGAGTCTTCCATCTGCCAGTTTGAGTCTTTTAGCCGCCATCTTTAATATACAAGCCATACGAGCTGCTGAAACCATTCTACAGCCGCCATTTTGAGTCTTCTACTCGCCATTTTGAGTCTTTTAGCCGCCATCTTTAATATAGAAGCCATACGAGCTGCTGAAACCATTCTTCAGCCGCCATTTTGAGTCTTCCATCCGACATTTTGAGTCTTTTAGCCGCCATCTTTAATATAGAAGCCATACGAGCTGCAGCAACCATTCTACACCTGCCGTTTTGAGTCGTCTACTCGGCATTTTAGGCTTTTAGCCGCCATTTTTAATGTAGAAGCCGTACGAGCTACTGGAACCATTCTACTGACCCCATTTTGAGTATTTAAGCTGCTCTCTTTGATGTTGCAGGTAGACCAATTCTACAGCCGCCATTTTGAATCTTCTAGCGGCCAATCTTTATATAGGAGCCATACGAGCCATACCCACCGTTTAAAGTCTTCCACCCGCTATTTTGAATCTTGTAGCGGCCACTCTTTATATAGAAGCCATACGATCTTCTGGAACAAATCTACAGCCGCCATTTTGAATCTTTTTCCCGCCATTTGAGTCTTTAATCTGCTATCTTTGATGTAGCAGCTACAACAATCTACAGCCGCCATTTTGAATCTTCTAAACGCTCTTTTGAGTCTTCCACCCGCCATTTTGAGTCTCTTAGCCGCCATCTTTAAAATAGAAGCCATACAAGCTGCTGGAACCATTCTACAGCCGCCATTTTGAGTCTTCTACACGATATTTTGAGACATTAAGCCGCTATCTTTGATGTAGCAAGTACAACAATTCTACAGCCGCCATTTTGAATCTTCTAGCCGCCATTTTGAGTCTTTTAGCCGCTATCATTTAATATATTAACCATTCTACAGCCGCCATTTTGAGTCTTCTATCCGACATTTTGAGACATTAAGCCGCTATCTTTGATGTAGCAGGTAGACCAATTCTACAGCCGCCATTTTGAATCTTCTAGCGGCCATTCTTTATATAGAAGCCATACGAGCTGCTGGAACCATTCTACAGCCGCCATTTGAGTATTTAAGCCGCTATCTTAATGTAATAGGTAGAACAGTTCTACAGGCATTTTGAATCTTCTACCCGCCATTTTAAGTCTTCCACCCGCCATTTAGAGTCTTTTAGCCGCCACTTTGAGTATTTAAGCCGCTATCTTTGATGTAGTAGGTAGAACAGTTTTACAGTCGCCATCTTGAATCTTCTAACCGCTATTTTGAGTCTTCCACCAACCATTTTGAGTCTTTTAGCCGCCACTTTGAGTATTTAAGCCGCTATATTTGATGTAGCATGTAGACCATTTCTACAGCCGCCATTTTGGATCTTCTGACCGCCATTTTGAGTCTTCCACCAACCATTTTGAGTCTTTTAGCCGCCATTTTGAGTATTTAAGCCGCTATTTTTGATGTAGCAGGTAGACGAATACTACAGCCGCCATTTTGAATCTTCTAGCGGCCACTCTTTATATAGAAGCCATACGAGCTGCTGGAACTATTATACAGCCGAAATTTTGAGTATTTAAGCCGCCATTTTGAGTCTATAAGCCGCTATCTTTAATGTAGTAGCTAGAACAATTCTACAGCCGTCTCTACATTTTGAATCTTCTAACCGTTCTTTTGAGTCTTCCACCCGCCATTTTGAGTCCTTTAGCCGCCATATTTAATATAGAAGCCATACGAGCTGCTGGAACCATTTTACAGCCGCCATTTTTAATCTTCTACACGATATTTTTAGACTTTAAGCCGCTATCTTTGATGTAGCAGGTACAACAATTCTACAGCCGCCATTTTGAATCTTCTAGCGGCCATTCTTTATATAGAAGCCATACGAGCTGCTGGAACCATTCTACAGCCACCATTTTGAGTATTCAAGCCGCTATCTTAATGTAATAGGTAGAACAGTTCTACAGGCATTTTGAATCTTCTACCCGCCATTTTAAGTCTTCCACCCGCCATTTAGAGTCTTCTATTCGCAATTTGAGGCTTTTAGCCGCCATCTTTAATATAGAAACCATACGAGCTGCTGGAACCACCCTACAGCGGCCATTTAGAGTCTTCTACCCGACATTTGGAGACTTTAAGCCGCTATCTTTAATGTAGCAGGTGCAACAATTCTACAGCCGCCATTTTGAATCTTCTAGCGGCAATTCTTTATATAGAAGCCATACGAGCTGCTGGAACCATTCTACAGCCGCCATTTTGAGTATTTAAGCCGCTATCTTAATATAATAGGTAGAACAGTTCTACAGGCATTTTGAATCTTCTACCCGCCATTTTAAGTCTTCCACCCGCCATTTAGAGTCTTCTATTCGCCATTTTGAAGCTTTTAGCCGCCATCTTTAATATAGAAACCATACGAGCTGCTGGAACCATTCTACAGCCGCCATTTTGAGTTTTGTACCTGCCATTTTGAATCAGCTGCTGGAACCATTCTACAGCTGCCATTTTAAGTCTTCTATTCGCCATTTTGAGGCTTCCACCCGCCATCTTTAATATAGAAACCATACGAGCTGCTGGAACCATTCTACAGCCGCCATTTTGAGTTTTGTACCTGCCATTTTGAATCTTTTGGCCGCCATTCTTTATATAGAAGCCATACGAGCTGCTGGATCCATTCTACAGCCGCCATTTTGAGTATTTAAGCCGCTATCTTAATGTAATAGGTAGAACAGTTCTACAGGCATTTTGAATCTTCTACCCGCCATTTTAAGTCTTCCATCCGCCATTTAGAGTCTTCTATTCGCAATTTTGAGGCTTTTAGACGCCATCTTTAATATAGAAACGATGCGAGCTGCTGGAACCATTCTACAGCCGCCATTTTTAGTCTTCTACCCGATATTTTTAGACTTTAAGCCGCTATCTTTGATGTAGCAGGTACAACAATTCTACAGCCGCCATTTTGAATCTTCTAGGGGCCATTCTTTATATAGAAGCCATACGAGCTGCTGGAACCATTCTACAGCCGCCATTTTTAGTCTTTTACCCGATATTTTTAGACTTTAAGCCGCTATCTTTGATGTAGCAGGTACAACAATTCTACAGCCGCCATTTTGAATCTTCTAGGGGCCATTCTTTATATAGAAGCCATACGAGCTGCTGGAACCATTCTACAGCCGCCATTTTTAGTCTTCTACCCCGATATTTTTAGACTTTAAGCCGCTATCTTTGATGTAGTAGGTAGAACAGTCGCCATCTTGAATCTTCTAGCCGCCATTTTGAGTCTTCCACTCGCCATTTAGAGTCTTCTATTCGCCATTTGAGGCTTTTAGCCGCCATCTTTAATATAGAAACGATACGAGCTGCTGAAACCATTCTACAGCTGCCATTTTGAGTCTTCTGCTCGCCATTTTGAGGCTTTTAGCCGCCATCTTTAATATAGAAGCCATACGAGCTGCTGAAACCATTCTACACCTGCCGTTTTGAGTCGTCTACTCGGCATTTTTAGGCTTTTAGCCGCTATTTTTAATGTAGAAGCCATACGAGCTACTGGAACCATTCTACTGACCTCATTTTGAGTATTTAAGCTGCTCTCTTTGATGTTGCAGGTAGACCAATTCTACAGCCGCCATTTTGAATCTTCTAGCGGCCAATCTTTATATAGCAGCCATACGAGCCATACCCACCGTTTAAAGTCTTCCACCCGCCATTTTGAATCTTCTAGCGGCCACTCTTTATATAGAAGCCATACGATCTTCTGGAACAAATCTACAGCCGCCATTTTGAATCTTTTTCCCGCCATTTGAGTCTTTAATCTGCTATCTTTGATGTAGCAGCTACAACAATCTACAGCCGCCATTTTGAATCTTCTAAACGCTCTTTTGAGTCTTCCACCCGCCATTTTGAGTCTCTTAGCCGCCATCTTTAAAATAGAAGCCATACAAGCTCCTGGAACCATTCTACAGCCGCCATTTTGAGTCTTCTACACGATATTTTGAGACATTAAGCCGCTATCTTTGATGTAGCAAGTACAACAATTCTACAGCCGCAATTTTGAATCTTCTAGCCGCCATTTTGAGTCTTTTAGCCGCTATCATTTAATATATTAACCATTCTACAGCCGCCATTTTGAGTCTTCTACCCGACATTTGGAGACATTAAGCCGCTATCTTTGATGTAGCAGGTGACCAATTCTACAGCCGCCATTTTGAATCTTCTAGCGGCCATTCTTTATATAGAAGCCATACGAGCTGCTGGAACCATTCTACAGCCGCCATTGTGAGTATTTAAGCCGCTATCTTTGATATAGTAGGTAGAACAGTTTTACAGTCGCCATCTTGAATCTTCTAACCGCTATTTGAGTCTTCCAATTCTACAGCCGCCATTTTGAATCTTCTGACCGCCATTTTGAGTCTTCCACCAACCATTTTGAGTCTTTTAGCCGCCATTTGAGTATTTAAGCCGCTATTTTTGATGTATCAGGTAGACGAATACTACAGCCGCCATTTTGAATCTTCTAGCGGCCACTCTTTATATGGAAGTCATACGAGCTGCTGGAACTATTATACAGCCGAAATTTTGAGTATTTAAGCCGCCATTTTGAGTCTATAAGCCGCTATCTTTAATGTAGTAGCTAGAACAATTCTACAGCCGTCTCTACATTTTGAATCTTCTAACCGTTCTTTTGAGTCTTCCACCCGCCATTTGAGTCCTTTAGCCGCCATATTTAATATAGAAGCCATACGAGCTGCTGGAACCATTTTACAGCCGCCATTTTTAGTCTTCTACACGATATTTTTAGACTTTAAGCCGCTATCTTTGATGTAGCAGGTACAACAATTCTACAGCCGCCATTTGGAATCTTCTAGCGGCCATTCTTTATATAGAAGCCATACGAGCTGCTGGAACCATTCTACAGCCGCCATTTTGAGTATTCAAGCCGCTATCTTAATGTAATAGGTAGAACAGTTCTACAGGCATTTTGAATCTTCTACCCGCCATTTTAAGTCTTCCACCCGCTATTTAGAGTCTTCTATTCGCCATTTTGAGGCTTTTAGCCGCCATCTTTAATATAGAAACCATACGAGCTGCTGGAACCACCCTACAGCGGCCATTTAGAGTCTTCTACCCGACATTTGGAGACTTTAAGCCGCTATCTTTAATGTAGCAGGTGCAACAATTCTACAGCCGCCATTTTGAATCTTCTAGCGGCAATTCTTTATATAGAAGCCATACGAGCTGCTGGAACCATTCTACAGCCGCCATTTTGAGTATTTAAGCCGCTATCTTAATGTAATAGGTAGAACAGTTCTACAGGCATTTTGAATCTTCTACCCGCCATTTTAAGTCTTCCACCCGCCATTTAGAGTCTTCTATTCGCCATTTTGAAGCTTTTAGCCGCCATCTTTAATATAGAAACCATACGAGCTGCTGGAACCATTCTACAGCCGCCATTTTGAGTTTTGTACCTGCCATTTTGAATCAGCTGCTGGAACCATTCTACAGCTGCCATTTTAAGTCTTCTATTCGCCATTTTGAGGCTTCCACCCGCCATCTTTAATATAGAAACCATACGAGCTGCTGGAACCATTCTACAGCCGCCATTTTGAGTTTTGTACCTGCCATTTTGAATCTTTTGGCCGCCATTCTTTATATAGAAGCCATACGAGCTGCTGGATCCATTCTACAGCCGCCATTTTGAGTATTTAAGCCGCTATCTTAATGTAATAGGTAGAACAGTTCTACAGGCATTTTGAATCTTCTACCCGCCATTTTAAGTCTTCCATCCGCCATTTAGAGTCTTCTATTCGCAATTTTGAGGCTTTTAGACGCCATCTTTAATATAGAAACGATGCGAGCTGCTGGAACCATTCTACAGCCGCCATTTTTAGTCTTCTACCCGATATTTTTAGACTTTAAGCCGCTATCTTTGATGTAGCAGGTACAACAATTCTACAGCCGCCATTTTGAATCTTCTAGGGGCCATTCTTTATATAGAAGCCATACGAGCTGCTGGAACCATTCTACAGCCGCCATTTTTAGTCTTTTACCCGATATTTTTAGACTTTAAGCCGCTATCTTTGATGTAGCAGGTACAACAATTCTACAGCCGCCATTTTGAATCTTCTAGGGGCCATTCTTTATATAGAAGCCATACGAGCTGCTGGAACCATTCTACAGCCGCCATTTTTAGTCTTCTACCCGATATTTTTAGACTTTAAGCCGCTATCTTTGATGTAGTAGGTAGAACAGTCGCCATCTTGAATCTTCTAGCCGCCATTTGAGTCTTCCACTCGCCATTTAGAGTCTTCTATTCGCCATTTTGAGGCTTTTAGCCGCCATCTTAATATAGAAACGATACGAGCTGCTGAAACCATTCTACAGCTGCCATTTTGAGTCTTCTGCTCGCCATTTTGAGGCTTTTAGCCGCCATCTTTAATATAGAAGCCATACGAGCTGCTGAAACCATTCTACACCTGCCGTTTTGAGTCGTCTACTCGGCATTTTTAGGCTTTTAGCCGCTATTTTTAATGTAGAAGCCATACGAGCTACTGGAACCATTCTACTGACCTCATTTTGAGTATTTAAGCTGCTCTCTTGATGTTGCAGGTAGACCAATTCTACAGCCGCCATTTTGAATCTTCTAGCGGCCAATCTTTATATAGCAGCCATACGAGCCATACCCACCGTTTAAAGTCTTCCACCCGCCATTTTGAATCTTCTAGCGGCCACTCTTTATATAGAAGCCATACGATCTTCTGGAACAAATCTACAGCCGCCATTTTGAATCTTTTCCCGCCATTTTGAGTCTTTAATCTGCTATCTTTGATGTAGCAGCTACAACAATCTACAGCCGCCATTTGAATCTTCTAAACGCTCTTTTGAGTCTTCCACCCGCCATTTTGAGTCTCTTAGCCGCCATCTTTAAAATAGAAGCCATACAAGCTCCTGGAACCATTCTACAGCCGCCATTTTGAGTCTTCTACACGATATTTTGAGACATTAAGCCGCTATCTTTGATGTAGCAAGTACAACAATTCTACAGCCGCAATTTTGAATCTTCTAGCCGCCATTTTGAGTCTTTTAGCCGCTATCATTTAATATATTAACCATTCTACAGCCGCCATTTTGAGTCTTCTACCCGACATTTGGAGACATTAAGCCGCTATCTTTGATGTAGCAGGTGACCAATTCTACAGCCGCCATTTTGAATCTTCTAGCGGCCATTCTTTATATAGAAGCCATACGAGCTGCTGGAACCATTCTACAGCCGCCATTGTGAGTATTTAAGCCGCTATCTTTGATATAGTAGGTAGAACAGTTTTACAGTCGCCATCTTGAATCTTCTAACCGCCATTTTGAGTCTTCCACCAACCATTTTGAGTCTTTTAGCCGCCATTTTGAGTATTTAAGCCGCTATTTTTGATGTATCAGGTAGACGAATACTACAGCCGCCATTTTGAATCTTCTAGCGGCCACTCTTTATATGGAAGTCATACGAGCTGCTGGAACTATTATACAGCCGAAATTTTGAGTATTTAAGCCGCCATTTTGAGTCTATAAGCCGCTATCTTTAATGTAGTAGCTAGAACAATTCTACAGCCGTCTCTACATTTTGAATCTTCTAACCGTTCTTTTGAGTCTTCCACCCGCCATTTTGAGTCCTTTAGCCGCCATATTTAATATAGAAGCCATACGAGCTGCTGGAACCATTTTACAGCCGCCATTTTTAGTCTTCTACACGATATTTTTAGACTTTAAGCCGCTATCTTTGATGTAGCAGGTACAACAATTCTACAGCCGCCATTTGGAATCTTCTAGCGGCCATTCTTTATATAGAAGCCATACGAGCTGCTGGAACCATTCTACAGCCGCCATTTTGAGTATTCAAGCCGCTATCTTAATGTAATAGGTAGAACAGTTCTACAGGCATTTTGAATCTTCTACCCGCCATTTTAAGTCTTCCACCCGCTATTTAGAGTCTTCTATTCGCCATTTTGAGGCTTTTAGCCGCCATCTTTAATATAGAAACCATACGAGCTGCTGGAACCACCCTACAGCGGCCATTTAGAGTCTTCTACCCGACATTTGGAGACTTTAAGCCGCTATCTTTAATGTAGCAGGTACAACAATTCTACAGCCGCCATTTAGAATCTTCTAGCGGCCATTCTTTATATAGAAGCCATACGAGCTGATGGAACCATTCTACAGCCGCCATTTTGAGTATTTAAGCCGCTATCTTAATGTAATAGGTAGAACAGTTCTACAGGCATTTTGAATCTTCTACCCGCCATTTTAAGTCTTCCACCCGCCATTTAGAGTCTTCTATTCGCAATTTTGAGGCTTTTAGCCGCCATCTTTAATATAGAAACGATACGAGCTGCTGGAACCATTCTACAGCCGCCATTTTAAGTCTTCTATTCGCCATTTTGAGGCCGCCATTTAGCCGCTATCTTTGATGTAGCAGCTAGAACAATTCTACAGCCGCCATTTTGAATCTTCTAGCCGCCATTTTGAGTCTTTTAGCCGCCATCTTTAATATAGAAGCCATACGAGCTGCTGGAACCATTCTACAGCCGCCATTTTGAGTCTTCTACCCGACATTTTGAGATATTAAGCCGCTATCTTTGATGTAGCAGGTACAACAATTTTACAGCCGCCCATTTTGAATCTTCTAGCGGCCATTCTATAGCCACCATTTTGAGTATTTAAGCCGCTATCTTTGATGTAGTAGGTAAAACAGTTCCACAGTCGCCATCTTGAATCTTCTAACCGCAATTTTAGGTCTTTAAGCCGCCATCTTTGATGTAGCAGGCATAAGAAATCTACAGCCGCCATTTTGAATCTTCTAGCCGCCATTTTGAGTCTTTTTGAGTCTTTTAGCCGCCATCTTTAATATAGAAGCCATAAGAGATACTGGAACGATTCTACAGCCGCTATTTAAAGTCTTCTAATCGCCATTTTGAGGCTTTTAGCCGCCATCTTTAATATAGAAACCATGCGAGCTGCTGGAACCATTCTACAGCCGCCATTTTGAGTCTTTTAGCCGCTATCTTTGATGTAGCAGCTAGAATAATTCTACAGCCGCCATTTTGAATTTTCTAGCCGCATTTTGAGTCTTATAGCCGTCATCTTTAATATACAAACAATACGAGCTGCTAGAACCACTCTACAGCCGCCATTTAGAGTCTTCTACCCGACATTTGGAGACTTTAAGCCGCTATCTTTAATGTAGCAGGTACAACAATTCTACAGCCGCCATTTTGAATCTTCTAGCGACCATTCTTTATATAGAAGCCATACGAGCTGCTGGAACCATCTACAGCCGCCATTTTTAGTCTTCTACCCGACATTTGGAGACTTTAAGCCGCTATCTTTAATGTAGCAGGTACAACAATTCTACAGCCGCCATTTTGAATCTTCTAGCGGCCATTCTTTATATAGAAGCCATACGAGCTGCTGGAACCATTCTACAGCCGCCATTTTTAGTCTTCTACCCGACATTTGGAGACTTTAAGCCGCTATCTTTAATGTAGCAGGTACAACAATTCTACAGCCGCCATTTTGAATCTTCTAGCGGCCATTCTTTATATAGAAGACATACGAGCTGCTGGAACCATTCTACAGCCGCCATTTTGAGTATTTAAGCCGCTATCTTAATGTAATAGGTAGAACAGTACTACAGGCATTTTGAATCTTCTACCCGCCATTTGAAGTCTTCCACTCGCCATTTAGAGTCTTCTATTCGCCATTTTGAGGCTTTTAGCCGCCATCTTTAGTATAGAAACGATACGAGCTGCTAGAACCATTCTACAGCCGCCATTTTAAGTCTTCTATTCGCCATTTTGAGGCTGTTAGACGCCATCTTTAATAAAAAAACCATACGAGCTGCTGGAACCACTCTACAGCCGCCATTTAGAGTCTTCTACCCGACATTTGGAGACTGTAAGCCGCTATCTTTAATGTAGCAGGTACAACAATTCTACAGCCGCCATTTTGAATCTTCTAGCGGCCATTCTTTATATAGAAGCCATACGAGCTGCTGGAACCATTCTACAGCCGCCATTTTGAGTATTTAAGCCGCTATCTTAATGTAATAGATAGAACAGTTCTACAGGCATTTTGAATCTTTTACCCGCCATTTTAAGTCTTCCACCCGCCATTTAGAGTCTTCTATTCGCCATTTTGAGTCTTTTAGCCGCTATCTTTGATGTAGCAGCCAGAACAATTCTACAGCCGCCATTTTGAATTTTCTAGCAGCCATTTTGAGTCTTATAGCCGTCATCTTTAATATACAAACCATACGAGCTGCTGGAACCACTCTACAGCCGCCATTTAGAGTCTTCTACCCGACATTTTGAGACATTAAGCCGCTATCTTTAATGTAGCAGGTACAACAATTCTACAGCCGCCATTTTGAATCTTCTAGCGGCCATTCTTTATATAGAAGCCATACGAGCTGCTGGAACCATTCTACAGCCGCCATTTTGAGTATTTAAGCCGCTATCTTAATGTAATAGGTAGAACAGTTCTACAGGCATTTTGAATCTTCTACCCGCCATTTTAAGTCTTCCACCCGCCATTTAGAGTCTTCTATTCGCCATTTTGAGGCTTTTAGCCGCCATCTTTAATATAGAAACGATACGAACTGCTGGAACCATTCTACAGCTGCCATTTTAAGTCTTCTATTCGCCATTTGAGGCTTTTAGCCGCCATCTTTAATATAGAAACCATACGAGCTGCTGGAACCATTCTACAGCCGCCATTTTGAGTATTTAAGCCGCTATCTTAATGTAATAGGTAGAACAGTTCTACAGGCATTTTGAATCTTCTACCCGCCATTTTAAGTCTTCCACCCGCCATTTAGAGTCTTCTATTCGCCATTTTGAGGCTTTTAGACGCCATCTTTAATAAAAAAACCATACGAGCTGCTGGAACCACTCTACAGCCGCCATTTAGAGTCTTCTACCCGACATTTGGAGACTGTAAGCCGCTATCTTTAATGTAGCAGGTACAACAATTCTACAGCCGCCATTTTGAATCTTCTAGCGGCCAATCTTTATATAGAAGACATACGAGCTGCTGGAACCATTCTACAGCCGCCATTTTGAGTATTTAAGCCGCTATCTTAATGTAATAGGTAGAACAGTTCTACAGGCATTTTGAATCTTCTACCCGCCATTTGAAGTCTTCCACCCGCCATTTAGAGTCTTCTATTCGCAATTTTGAGGCTTTTAGCCGCCATCTTAGTATAGAAACGATACGAGCTGCTAGAACCATTCTACAGCCGCCATTTTAAGTTTTCTATTCGCCATTTTGAGGCTTTTAGACGCCATCTTTAATAAAAAAACCATACGAGCTGCTGGAACCATTCTACAGCCGCCATTTTGAGTATTTAAGCCGCTATCTTAATGTAATAGGTAGAAACAGTTCTACAGGCATTTTGAATCTTCTACCCGCCATTTTAAGTCTTCCACCCGCCATTTAGAGTCTTCTATTCGCCATTTTGAGGCTTTTAGACGCCATCTTTAATAAAAAAACCATACGAGCTGCTGGAACCACTCTACAGCCGCCATTTAGAGTCTTCTACCCGACATTTGGAGACTGTAAGCCGCTATCTTTAATGTAGCAGGTACAACAATTCTACAGCCGCCATTTTGAATCTTCTAGCGGCCATTCTTTATATAGAAGCCATACGAGCTGCTGGAACCATTCTACAGCCGCCATTTTGAGTATTTAAGCCGCTATCTTAATGTAATAGATAGAACAGTTCTACAGGCATTTTGAATCTTTTACCCGCCATTTTAAGTCTTCCACCCGCCATTTAGAGTCTTCTATTCGCCATTTGAGTCTTTTAGCCGCTATCTTTGATGTAGCAGCCAGAACAATTCTACAGACGCCATTTTGAATTTTCTAGCAGCCATTTTGAGTCTTATAGCCGTCATCTTTAATATACAAACCATACGAGCTGCTGGAACCACTCTACAGCCGCCATTTAGAGTCTTCTACCCGACATTTGGAGACTGTAAGCCGCTATCTTTAATGTAGCAGGTACAACAATTCTACATCCGCCATTTTGAATCTTCTAGCGGCCATTCTTTATATAGAAGCCATACGAGCTGATGGAACCATTCTACAGCCGCCATTTTGAGTATTTAAGCCGCTATCTTAATGTAATAGGTAGAACAGTTCTACAGGCATTTTGAATCTTCTACCCGCCATTTTAAGTCTTCCACCCGCCATTTAGAGTCTTCTATTCGCCATTTTGAGGCTTTTAGCCGCCATCTTTAATATAGAAACGATACGAACTGCTGGAACCATTCTACAGCTGCCATTTTAAGTCTTCTATTCGCCATTTTGAGGCTTTAGCCGCCATCTTTAATATAGAAACCATACGAGCTGCTGGAACCATTCTACAGCCGCCATTTTGAGTATTTAAGCCGCTATCTTAATGTAATAGGTAGAACAGTTCTACAGGCATTTTGAATCTTCTACCCGCCATTTTAAGTCTTCCACCCGCCATTTAGAGTCTTCTATTCGCAATTTTGAGGCTTTTAGCCACCATCTTAATATAGAAACGATACGAGCTGCTGGAACCATTCTACAGCCGCCATTTTAAGTCTTCTATTCGCCATTTTGAGGCTTTTAGCCGCCATCTTTAATATAGAATCCATACGAGCTGCTGGAACCATTCTACAGCCGCCATTTTTAGTCTTCTACCCGATATTTTTAGACTTTAAGCCGCTATCTTTGATGTAGCAGGTACAACAATTCTACAGCCGCCATTTTGAATCTTCTAGGGGCCATTCTTTATATAGAAGCCATACGAGCTGCTGGAACCATTCTACATCCGCCATTTTTAGTCTTCTACCCGATATTTTTAGACTTTAAGCCGCTATCTTTGATGTAGTAGGTAGAACAGTCGCCATCTTGAATCTTCTAGCCGCCATTTTGAGTCTTCCACTCGCCATTTAGAGTCTTCTATTCGCCATTTTGAGGCTTTTAGCCGCCATCTTTAACTTCTTTAGAAACGATACGAGCTGTTGGAACCATTCTACAGCCGCCATTTCAAGTCTTCTATTCGCCATTTTGAGGCTTTTATCCGCTATCTTTATTATTGAAACCATACGAGCTGCTGGAACCATTCTACAGCCGCCATTTTGAGTCTTTTACGCGCCAATTTGAGTCTTTTAGCCGCTATCTTTGATGTAGCAGCTAGAACAATTCTACAGCCGCCATTTTGAATCTTCTAGCCGCCATTTTGAGTCTTTTAGCCGCCATCTTTAATATAGAAGCCATACGAGCTGCTGGAACCATTCTACAGCCGCCATTTGAGACTTCTAGTCTTTAAGACGCCATTTTTAGTCTACCACCTGCCAGTTTGAGTCTTTTAGCCACCATCTTTAATATACAAGCCATACGAGCTGCTGAAACCATTCTACAGCCGCTATTTAAAGTCTTCTACTCGCCATTTTGAGGCTTTTAGCCGCCATCTTTAATATAGAAACCATGCGAGCTGCTGGAACCATTCTACAGCCGCCATTTTGAGTTTTTTAGCCGCTATCTTTGATGTAGCAGGTAGAACAATTCTACAGCCGCACCTTTGAATCTTCTAGCCGCCTTTAAGTCTTCCATCCGCTATTTTGAGTCTTTTAGCCGCCATCTTTAGTATAGTAGCCACACGAGCTGCTGGAATCATTTTACAGCCGCCATTTTGAGTTCTACCCGCCATTTTGAGTATTTAAGCCGCTATCTAATATAGAAGCCATAAGAGATGCTGGAACGATTCTACAGCCGCTATTTAAAGTCTTCTACTCGCCATTTTGAGGCTTTAGCCGCCATATTTAATATAGAAACCATGCGAGCTGCTGGAACCATTCTACAGCCGCCATTTTCAGTCTTTTGGCCGCTATCTTTGATGTAGCAGCTAGAACAATTCTACAGCCGCCATTTTGAATTTTCTAGCCGCCATTTTGAGTCTTATAGCCGTCATCTTTAATATACAAACCATACGAGCTGCTGAACCACTCTACAGCCGCCATTTTGAATCTTCTAACCGCAATTTTAGTCTTCCACCCGCCATTTGAGGCTTTTAGCCGCCATCTTAATATAGAATCCATACGAGCTGCTGGAACCATTCTACAGCCGCCATTTTAGTCTTCTACCGATATTTTTAGACTTTAAGCCGCTATCTTGATGTAGCAGGTACAACAATTCTACAGCGCCATTTTGAATCTTCTAGGGGCCATTCTTTAATAGAAGCCATACGAGCTGCTGGAAACCATTCTACATCCGCCATTTTAGTCTTCAACACCCGATATTTTTAGACTTTAAGCCGCTATCTTTGATGTAGTAGGTAGAAACAGTCGCCATCTAATCTCTTAGCCGCCATTTTGAGTCTTTCCCTCGCCATTTAGAGTCTTCTATTCGCCATTTTGAGGCTTTTAGCCGCCATCTTTAATATAGAAACGATACGAGCTGTTGGAACCATTCTACAGCGCCATTTCAAGTCTCTATTCGCCATTTGAGGCTTTTATCCGCTATCTTTATTATTGAAACATACGAGCTGCTGGAACCATTCTACAGCCGCCATTTTGAGTCTTTACGCGCCAATTTGAGTCTTTAGCCGCTATCTTTGATGTAGCAGCTAGAACAATTGTACAGCCGCCATTTTGAAATCTTCTAGCGCCATTTTGAGTCTTTTAGCCGCCATCTTTAATATAGAAGCCATACGAGCTGCTGGAACCATTCTACACGCCTTTTGAGACTTCTAGTTTTAGACGCCATTTTTAGTCTTCCACCTGCCAGTTTGAGTCTTTTAGCCACCATCTTTAATATACAAGCCATACGAGCTGCTGAAACCATTCTACAGCCGCTATTTAAAGTCTTCTACTCGCCATTTTGGGGCTTTTAGCCCCAATCTTTATATATAGAAAACCATGCGAGCTGCTGGAACCATTCTACAGGCGCCATTTTTAGTGTTTTAGCCGCTATCTTTGATGTAGCAGGTAGAACAATTCTACAGCCGCACCTTTGAATCTTCTAGCCGCCTTTAAGTCTTCCATCCGCTATTTTGAGTCTTTTAGCCGCCATCTTTAGTATAGTAGCCACACGAGCTGCTGGAATCATTTTACAGCGCCATTTTGAGTGTTCTACCCGCCATTTTGAGTATTTAAGCCGCTATCTTAATATAGAAGCCATAAGAGATGCTGGAACGATTCTACAGCCGCTATTTAAAGTCTTCTACTCGCCATTTTGAGGCTTTTAGCCGCCATATTTAATAATAGAAACCATGCGAGCTGCTTGGAAACCATTCTACAGCCGCCATTTTCAGTTTTTGGCCGCTATCTTTGATGTAGCAGCTAGAACAATTCTACAGCCGCCATTTTGATTTCTAGCCGCCATTTTGAGGTCTTATAGCCGTCATCTTTAATATACAAACCATACGAGCTGCTGGAACCACTCTACAGCCGCCATTTTGAATCTTCTAACCGCAATTTTAGTCTTCCACCCGCCATTTTGAGGCTTTTAGCCGCATATTTAATATAGGAGCCATACGAGCTGCTGGAACCATTCTACAGCCGCCATTTTTAGTCTTCTACCCGATATTTTTAGACTTGAAGCCGCTATCTTTAATGTAGCAGGTACAACAATTCTACAGCCGCCATTTTGAATCTTCTAGCGACCATTCTTTATATAGAAGCCATACGAGCTGCTGGAACCATTCTACAGCCGCCATTTTGAGTATTTAAGCCGCTATCTTAATGTAATAGGTAGAACAGTTCTACAGGCATTTTGAATCTTCTACCCGCCATTTTAAAGTCTTCCACCCGCCATTTTAAGTCTTCTACCCGCCATTTTGAGTTCTTTAAGCCGCTATCTTTTATCTAGCGGCTAGAACAAGTCTATAGCCGCCATTCGGAATCTTCGAACCGCCATTTTGAGGCTTCCACCCGCCATTTTTAGTGTTTTAGCCATAAGAGCCGCTGGAACCATTCTACAGCCGCCATTTTGGGTATTTAAGCCGCTATCTTTAATGTAGTAGGTAGAACAGATCCACAGTCGCCATCTTGAATCTTGGAACCGCCATTTTGAGTCTTCCACCAGCCATTTTGAGTCTTTTAGCCGCTATCTTTTATTAAAGATAATATATAGAATATAGAAGCCATACGAGCTGCTGGAACCATTCTACAGCCGCCATTTTGAGTATTTAAGCCACTATCTTTGATGTAGTAGGTAGAACATTTCCACAGTCGCCATCTTGAATCTTCTAGCCGCCATTTTGAGTCTTCCACCCGCCATTTTGAGTCTCCACCTTGAGTTTTTAGCCGCATCTTTAATATAGCACAACCTGACCATACGAGCTGCTTGGAAACCATTCTACAGCCGCCATTTTGAATCTTCTAACCGCCATTTTAGTCTTCCAACCGCCATTTTGAGTCTTTTAGCCGCATATTTAATTAGTAGCATACGAGCTGCTGGAATCATTCTACAGCCGCCATTTTAGTCTCTACCCGATATTTAGCTTAAGCCGCTATCTTTAATGTAGCAGGTACAATTACAATTCTCTACCAGCTCCAGCCATTTGAGTCTTTAGCCCTCATTCTTAATATAGAAGCCATACGAGCTGCTGGAACCATTCTACAGCCGCCATTTTGAGTATTTAAGCCACTATCTTGATGTATAGGTAGAACATTCACAGTCGCCATCTTGAATCTTTACCGCCATTTGAGTCTTCCACCCGCCATTTTAGTCTTCACCCGCCATTTGAGTCTTTTAGCCGCCATCTTTAATATAGTAGAACAAAACTGCTGGAATCATTATACAGCCGCCATTTTGAGTCTTCTACCTGCCATTTTGAGATTTAAGCCGCTATCTTTATGTAGAGGCATAACAATCTACAGCGCCATTTGAATCTTCTACCCACTTTTATGTAGAAGCCATACATGTCTGACAAATCTACAGCCGCCATTTTGAGTATTTAAGCGCCATTTTAAGTCTTTTATCCGCCATTTTGAGTCTTTAATTTGCTATCTTTGATGTAACAGCTACAACAATCTACAGCCGCCATTTTGAATCTTCTAAACGCTCTTTTGAGTCTTCCACCCGCCATTTTGAGTCTCTTAGCCTCCATCTTTAAAAAGAAGCCATACGAGCTGCTGGAACCATTCTACAGCCACCATTTTGAGTCTTCTAACCGCTATTGTGAGTCTTCCACCCGCCATTATTAGTGTTTTAGCCGCCATCTTTTATTAAAGATAATATATAGAAGCCATACGAGCCCCTGGAACCACTCTACAGACGCCATTTTGAGTCTTTAACCCGCTATCATTGATGTAGCAGCTAGAACAATTCTACAGCCACCATTATGAATCTTCGAACCGCCATTTTGAGTCTTCCACATGCCATCTTTTATTAAGGATAATATATAGAATTTAGAAGCCATACGAGCTGCTGGAACCATTCTACAGACGCCATTTTGAGTCTTTAAGCCGCTATCTTTAATGTAGCAGTTAGAACAAAACTACAGCCGCCATTTTGAATCTTCTAACTGCCATTTTGAGTCTTCCACCAACCATTTTTAGTCTTTTAGCCGCTATTTAGAGCCTTTAACCCCCTTTGATGTAGCATATCTGAAGCCGAGCTGCTGGAATCATTCTACAGCCGCCATTTTGAGTCTTCTACCCGTCATTTTGAGTCTTTTAGCCGCTATCTTTGATGTAGCAGTTAGAACAATTCTACAGCCGCCATTTTGATCTTTCTAACCGCCATTTTCAGTCTTTAAGCCGCCATCTTTAATATAGAAGCCAAACGAGCTGCTGGAACCATTCTACAGCCGCCATTTTTAGTCTTCTACCCGGCATTTTGAGACTTTAAGCCGCTATACGAGCTGCTGGAACCATTTTACAGCTGCCATTTTGAGTCATTTACCCGCCATTTTGAGTATTTGAGCAGCTATCTTTGATGTAGGAGGTAGAACAATTCTACAGCCGACATGTCGAATCTATTAGCCGCCTTTAAGTCTTCCATCCGCTATTTTGAGTCTTTTAGCCGCCATCTTTAATATAGTAGCCACACAAACTGCTGGAATCATTATACAGCCGCCATTTTGAGTCTTCTACCCGCCATTTTGAGTCTTTAATTTGCTATCTTTGATGTAACAGCTACAACAATCTACAGCCGCCATTTTGAATCTTCTAAACGCTCTTTTGAGTCTTCCACCCGCCATTTTGAATCTTCTAACCGCAATTTTAGTTTTCCACCCGCCATTTTGAGGCTTTTAGCCGCATATTTAATATAGAAGCCATGCGAGCTGCTGGAACCATTCTACAGCCGCCATTTTCAGTCTTTTGGCCGCTATCTTTGATGTAGCAGCTAGAACAATTCTACAGCCGCCATTTTGAATTTTCTAGCCGCCATTTTGAGTCTTATAGCCGTCATCTTTAATATACAAACCATACGAGCTGCTGGAACCACTCTACAGCCGCCATTTTGAATCTTCTAACCGCAATTTTAGTCTTCCACCCGCCATTTTGAGGCTTTTAGCCGCATATTTAATATAGAGCCATACGAGCTGCTGGAACCATTCTACAGCCGCCATTTTTAGTCTTCTACCCGATATTTTTAGACTTTAAGCCGCTATCTTTAATGTAGCAGGTACAACAATTCTACAGCCGCCATTTTGAATCTTCTAGCGACCATTCTTTATATAGAAGCCATACGAGCTGCTGGAACCATTCTACAGCCGCCATTTTGAGTATTTAAGCCGCTATCTTAATGTAATAGGTAGAACAGTTCTACAGGCATTTTGAATCTTCTACCCGCCATTTTAAGTCTTCCACCCGCCATTTTAAGTCTTCTACCCGCCATTTTGAGTCTTTAAGCCGCTATCTTTTATCTAGCGGCTAGAACAAGTCTATAGCCGCCATTCGGAATCTTCGAACCGCCATTTTGAGGCTTCCACCCGCCATTTTTAGTGTTTTAGCCATAAGAGCCGCTGGAACCATTCTACAGCCGCCATTTGG
>NW_025814366.1:0-62114 GCF_018902025.1 Drosophila willistoni
TCCATGTTAAGATATATTTATTCGAATCCCAACTACTTTTAGCTTTGAAGATATGGTATGGCCATTACAACTGTGGATTCTTTAGCGAAGTCTGCTGATGATAGAACTTGGTGGTTCTTGAAATAACTAAGTCGTATAAATTAGTAAGATTTATCGACCTTAAGCCGGCTTAAGCCCAGTTTTGATTTTAATTTTTTTTTTTTGCCGCTTTTTGAACCATCTTCGCTGTTTTTAGGATAATGAGTTTGCAGAATATTTGGCAAATGTTGGCAAAATATTTTTCCTTTAGTTGTTCTTATACAAAAAGCAAAATAAATCGTAATGAAACTTTAGAAACTATGATCTTTGAAATGAAAATGTCCATTTAAAATCTACTAAAATTACATATAGGATAGATTGAAGAGCTCATGTCCTTTTTTGGCACAGCCGTTGCTGCCGCTGCCTGCACACATGACTGCAGTTTGATCTTGCAAGTTCATATTTTTAATCCTTTTGTCCAACACACATACGCAAAAAATATATATATTGTAAATGCTTATTTGCATTTTTTTAACATTTTACAATTTAGTTTTCTTGAGAGAATTGATAGGATTACCGCCCAAAATCAGAGATAACTTTCCAGTTACTTGTTTTTGATATTTACTTTTCGCTTTTCACTTCAATTGACGTCATCAATTAATCAAACGTTTCGTGTCCTATTTCAATTGCATAAGTTTGCATAGCAGATACGTAAATCCTTTTCAAGTAACTGCCTCTTGAGTTGAGTTAAAGTAATGCGATGGAAACTAAGAGAGAGAGAGAACTGTATGCCACTTTGACCAAAAATACACATCAGGGATAATGATGTTTGTAACGATTTGGCAATGGCTTTTTCTCTCTTCAATCGGCTCACTCGGCTTCCACGTTCAGTTTTCTAGCTCCCAGCTCCTTGTTTCTTGCATGAGCTTAGAAAACATTTTTTGGTTTGCTTCACACACAAAGCTTAGAACCACTTAAGACAATCCATTCAGCGCGTAAGGGAGGAGGGAGCAGGGAGTGCCCGAGAAGAAGAGGGTCAAAAAGAAAGTGAAGGGGCTGAGACTTTGAGCTTGGGCAGTTCCTTGCTTTGGCTGTTGAGTTTCTGGCCTCAACTGATGTTGGTCCCAAATCAACAACAAAAAGGATTAAGTCTAAGACACACCACACACACACACACACACACGCACATTCGGACCGACATTTGAATTGTGTGGAGCCGAGCAGGGAGCGGCATAACTCCTCTCGCTCGGAGTCCTCTGAAGGAGGACATAGGATCCGCGCTTGAAGGCCAAGTCGAGGCAAGGGCACTATCGAATCTGACCAGATTGGAGATTCTGGACATAGATGGCGGAAACACCAAGGAGGAAATCGTTCAGGCCGTCTCCGACCAGCTGACTCTGAAAATTGTTCCCGCAGATGTTAAGAGTCTGCGCCCAGCGCACGGAGGAAATCAGAGGGCAACAATCTGTGTCCCAGGAGCGGTAGCAGAAGCAATCCTGAAAGCAGCCCACCTGAAGATTGGATACTCGGTATGCAGGGTACGCATAAGCACTTCGGTGTCAAGATGCTACAGGTGCCTAGAATTTGGACATATGGCGGCAACGTGCAACAGCCCCGTCGACAGGACAAACTGGTGCATAAGATGCGGCGGCAAGGACCACAAAGCGAAGGAATGCAGAAATGGTTTCAACTGCTGTATATGCGAGTCAAGAGGGATCACCGAGCGAAAACACGTAGCAGGCAGCCAGCGGTGCCCCTCAATAACGCAGGCTGGGCCCATGAAGTCGTCTCGACCAAGACGAAATATTTAGCTTTACCCAGCTAAACTTAAACCACTGCGAGGCCGCCCATGAACTAATTAAGCAGCGTATAGCACGTCGGGCAAGGCCGCCATCTGGGCATGTGGCAACCCGCCCTCGCAGCTCCTTTCCAGGCTGGCTGGCGAGCACTTCATCAGGGCACAGGTCAAAGGGATATGGCAGTACAGTTGCTACTTGCCGCCCAGTCTGTGCCTTACGGACTTCTGCAAGGCGCTAGATGAACTGACGACCGACGTAAGGACACACAGCCCCACCATAATCGCGGGAGACTTCAACGCATGGGCACAGGAATGGGGAAGCTCCTCCACAAACGCGCGAGGCCGCGCTTTGCTCGACGCTTTTGCCTCCCTAGACGTCGAACTATTGAACCATGGCACCCAAAACACGTTCAATCGGGCTGGAAGGGGATCAGTGATAGATCTTACGTACGTAAGGAGTGGCCTTGCGAGGACATCAGCCTGGAAACTGGATAATTGTTACACGGCGAGCGACCATGAGGCGATCTGTGTTACTATAGGCCGTGAAACGGACAGACGACAGCACGCAGCGCACCCCCTCCCTATCGACATGCCCTTCAAAGAAGACACGCTGGACCCCCAGGCGTTCTCTTCAATGCTGACCCGGCAAAGTCTCACAGCAACCACGGCACAAGAAATGGCGAACGAAGCCTGCAGTATGTTGGCTGCTGCCAGCACGGCAAGTATGGCCCAATCCAGACCATTCAGAAGCCACCACAAACCAGTATTCTGGTGGAACGGAGAAATTGCAGTTTTGAGGAGATCCTGTATGGCTGCAAGAAGGAAATACCAACGAGCAAGGAAGCGCATGGACTCGGACTGGACACACCACCACGCCCATTACAGCTCGGCTAGAAGGTCCCTCAAGAAGGCCATCCTTTCCGCGAAAATGGAAGTTTATTTGCAGCTGTGTGACTCCGCAAAACACGACCCATGGGGAAGAGCATACAAAATAGTGGTCAAGCGAATACATGCAAACCGCCAGCTCATCCCATCTGACGCTGAAGAAGTCTCACAAATTATCGACGACCTATTCCCCAATCGCCCGGTTTCCCCAAGCATAGCTCAGCATCCAGTTCCAGCATCACACACCATTGATGCGATCTCGTCGGATGAAGTCCTGGCGGCGGCCAAGTCGCTCCAACTCGGCAAAGCACCCGGTCCAGATCGGATCCCAAACCGCGCCGTTAAGCTGGCCCTGACTCTACGACCAGATGTCTTCGCAGCCGTCTTCAACCGCTGCCTCACCGAGGGAGTCTTCCCCGAGCAATGGAAGATCCAGAAGTTGGCCCTTCTTCCAAAGCCGGGGAAGCCTACAGATACTTCGCCCTCCTATAGACCGATTTGCCTGGTGGACTCTATAGGCAAGGTGTTTGAAGGTCTCATCGGAACGAGACTGAACGCTTACGTTAGCGAGTGCGGCGGTCTCTCAGCCAACCAATTCGGTTTTCGCAAGGCAAGATCCACCATTGACGCAGTTAGCAAGGTGGTTGGCATCGCCATCGAAGGAACAAGATGGAAAGGAGGCTCCAAACAATACTGCCTTGTTGTCACGCTTGACGTAAAGAACGCCTTCAACACTGCGGATTGGAGCTGCATACTCAGTACCATTCATGATCTGGGCGTCCCCCCGTACATCCTTGCCATCATTCGGAGCTTTTTTAGGCAGAGGATCCTGAGATACGGCACCTCTGACGGCCCTAAGAGTCGTAATGTGTCTGCTGGAGTGCCACAACGCTCGGTTCTGGTTCCGCTTCTTTGTGAACCTGATGTACGACGGAGTGCTGCGTCTCCCACTCCCGCCAGGTTGCGTAGCCATCGGATATGCTGACGACGTGGCTATTGTTGTTGTTGCCAAGGAGCTGGAGAAGGCAGAATCAGTGGCCTCGCAAGCTATAGCCAGCATCACGCGGTGGCTTCAGTCGGTTGGCCTAGCCCTGGCAGCCGAAAAAACGGAGGCGGTTCTGATCAGCAGTAGGAAAACAGTTGAGCATGCCTCAGTGCAAGTAGAAGGTTCCACAATCACCTCAAAGCGAGCCATCCGGTACCTGGGCGTGTGGCTAGACACCCGTCTATGCTTCAGAGAGCATTTGGAGAACGTTCAACGGAAAGCAGCGAGCACAGCACAGGCGTTATCGAGGCTAATGCTGAACACGAGAGGACCGAAACAGGAGCGAAGACTACTCCTAATGAGTGTGCTGAAATCGGTCATTTTGTATGCGGCACAAATCTGGGCCAACGCCATACACACTACGGCGTACAGTAGGGGCATAACCGCTACCTACCGTCTCTGCGCGCTAAGGGTCTGCAGCGGTTTTAGGACGGTCTCTGAGGATGCTGCGCTTGTGGTTGCAGGCATGATCCCCATCAACTTACTTGCGGACGAGGCCAGGAACATCGCGGACGCAAAAAGGAACGGTACACCAAAGCGGACAGCTAGCGACGACGCAAGGATGCAAAGCTTAGCCATCTGGCAAGAGCGGTGGGATTCATCTAGCAGGGGTAGGTGGACCCACACCCTTATCCCCACGATCAGGCCATGGATTGAACGGAAGCATGGACAGGCGACTTTCCATCTGACACAGTTCATCACAGGACATGGCTGTTTCAGATCCTATCTCCACAGATTCGGACACGAGGCTGAGCCGTACTGCCTGACATGTGGTGAAGGAATGGTAGAGGACGCGGAACACGCCTTCTTCGCATGCAGGCGATTCACTAGTCAACGGCGGCTCCTGGAGGAAACGGTTGGCACTGTGCTGACTACCGAGAACCTGGTGCCCATAATGCTGGCAGACGCGGCGGCGTGGGAAGCAGTGAGCAGCTTTACAGGCTTCGTGGGAATCAGCCTAAGAAAGGCAGAGCGTGAAAGAAATGGCCATACGTAAAGGGTTATAGGTTTTTGCGAAGCAATTCCCCATGGGACGTCCCGCAGAAACCCCCCTTATACGTATTTGCAGCTTTAAATTTGTAATATATATACATTTTGTTTTTATTTATGTAATAAATGAATTAAAAAAAAAAAAACACACACACACACACACACACACTCAATTCCATGCATAGTTTTACATGTCTAAAGACAAAAAATGAATTTATTACACAACCCAAAAACACAAAAAGCTGAGACAATTGCCAATTCCGAAGAAGATGGGGTTTAAAGGCGTGACCAGGAAACAGGAGCAGCAAAAGACACGAAAACAGGAAGAGACGGGTTCAAATAAATTACCGCCATGGGCCAGGCTTATTACATTAGGATTATATTGACTAACATTTACAACTTTCTTTCGCTCTCTCTCTGCCCAACTCAGACTTCTATATAGTCATATAGACGTATTTATATAAGGCAGATTTCTTGATTTCCGGCTGGCTATTATAGATTTTGATTGTTTTAGATTCGGATAGAGAAGCTGGCTTAATGCAGCATTCTGCCAAAAAAGGGGTGTGGGCCCATTTGTTGGTATGGGGGCGGGCTAAGACGCGTAAAACGAAAACGATAAAAGAAAAAAAATGCCTGACGGCATTAATTATAATCCGCTTAAAAGTTTTCGTTTTCGAAAATATACCTCTGACTCAGTTTTGAAAGAAAACAAAATGCAACGTGGCAACAAATACAAGTACACTGGCGGTCATGAAAACCGCACCACTTGAAAATTTCATGTTATTTTGAAATCGTTCAGATAAAAAGAAGAGAATAAGGTTTCTTTATTTACAATAAGATAATTTACTAGGAAAAAGACGTTATGGAGTAAAATATTTATTTCTATACTATTGATATCCTTGATTTTTGCCCCAAACAAAAAAACAGCAAAATTGACCAAAATTCAATGGTTAGCGGAAAAAAATTCTTGTGGGCTCATCTCCGATGTAAGATTTATAACTCATTTCATTTTTTTAAAAGTAATGTTAAATGAAAATAAAAAAATACTAATAGGTTGTCACGCCCCCTTTAGCCTGTATAACTGCCATTATTCGCGACGGCATTGAATCAACAAGGACTCGCAGAGTATCCTCGGTAATAACGTTGTCCCAAACATTTTCCAAGGACGAAATCAGCAGCAACTTATTTTGTGGTTTCTGGTCTGTCCATAAGTGGCCAATAGGGTTTAAGTCCGACGAATTTCCCGGCCAAGTCAAGCGAGAATTCCTATGTCCTTACACACTTTGGTTAACTAAAAAAAGACAAAAATTTTTAAAATATTTTTTTTTAGTAATTTCGTGTTTGGAAAAGGTGACAGCATCAAATAAAAACAATACTTGCACATTTGGCTCGATGGCATTTTGCAGAGTCGACTTTGAAAATTGCATACTAATTCTACTACAAATGCTCTTCTATTGCCGCTACCAAAAACTCGTAGAATTAGTATGCAAGTTTCAAAGTCGACTCTGCAACATGCCATCGAGCCAAATGTGCAAGTATTGTTTTTATTTGATGCTGTCACCTTTTCCAAACACGAAATTACGAAAAAAAATATTTTAAAAATTTTTGTCTTTTTTTAGTTAACCAAAGTGTGTAAGGACATAGGAATTCTCGCTTGACAGTTATACAGGCTAAAGGGGGCGTGACAACCTATTAGTATTTTTTTTATTTTCATTTAACATTACTTTTAAAAAAATGAAATGAGTTATAAATCTTACATCGGAGATGAGCCCACAAGAATTTTTTTCCGCTAACCATTGAATTTTGGTCAATTTTGCTGTTTTTTTGTTTGGGGCAAAAATCAAGGATATCAATAGTGTTTGTGGAGGGGCGGAAGGACCCGACTAAACCTCAAATGGTTGGCGGGTGCCAATATCTTCAGGGTCTCGTACGTAAGTAGAGTGATTAAAACGCGCGAAAAACTTCGTTTTAATTAATGATGATTTACTGAATTCACAAGGTATACCGACACACACACGAAATGGTTCGGTTTAAACAGATTGACAATTCGAGAAAAATATACAGGAGATGAACGGGTTAAAATCTCGATTCGTAATAAATGGCGATGCTTATTGGAAAAACCAAGTCACCCCTCCTGGTGTGACCGTAGATGCCGAGGATCAAAAAACCCTCCTCACTCCTCACTGCTCACTGCTCTTCGCCGCTCACTGCTGTTCACCCGGTGGCGTGAACATACCGCCCCCCTTGCAACATGTTGCAATTGCCACCCTGGACATATAAAGGATGGGGGACGGCAACGTCCTGGAGCGCCTAGATCCCACAGGAGCCGGAGACGACCCATCCGAACACGGTGTTCTGGGCTGCGGGAGTACCGCTATGACCGGGCACACAGCCTGGTTGGATGACCTCAGGATAGAGGTCTGCCCCGAGCACCACGGACACCGACGACGGCCGATAGAAATAGGGGTCGGCCAGGTTCAGGGTGGCGGATTTCTCCCGGACCGCCGCTGCCACTTCCCGGATGAGAGTGCGGATGAGCAAGTCCTCTTCGACCCGGAATATAACGATCCGTCGGAACGTCTTGTCGGACCTCGACTCGAGGACGGCCGTACAGGCTTGGTCGACCCCGACCTTGGTCACAGCTAACCCCAGGGACCGGGCAAAGGAGAGATTGATGCGGCTCTCAGCCGCACACGCATCGAGAAGGACACGGGTCTCGAAGGATTTAGAGCCATTGCCCAATCGGAGGACTGCAGTTGGCAGGACAGTCGTCGTCCTGGCGTGGAGCAGGGAGGATAGAGAGATTTCGGGTGCGCCTTCTGGGGAAGCGGAGCGGTCGGACGATGATCGGGAACGGGGTTGTAGCGGGGGTGCAGCACGCTCGGGGGAGGGTGATTGGCTGCGACGCCGGGAGGAGGCACGTTGTCTCGGCGGTTGGTCGGCCATGTGGAGCAGGGTATGGTGCCTTCGCCCGCATCGTCGGCAACCATTGCGAGTCCGGAACGCGTCGGATGAATGCTCGTGTGCCAAGCAATTGGGACAATACTTATTGATAAGCACCCCCCCGACAGACCCGGCATCGGTACACGTTCGTGCCCTGTGGAGCAGCTCGTTTGCTGCGGTGGTGCGGCAGACGCGTGGGGGCCATGTCGCTATGAAGGGGCGAGCTGAACGAACTGTAACGAAAGAAATTACGTAGGGGGTAGTGGATTAGTCTATGCACGGGAACGAACAACATGCACGGAGACGAGGACATTCGGAGGGAACATAGAGGGATTGGGAGTCACGATAAGGTTTTAGGCTCAGGACTCCTGCTGTCTTGCAACAGAATGAGCTTCGCTATGGGTCTTCGGATAGACCCACGCGCGGTGGTGACATCAGCCACTCGGACGAGACCGTCAGCCCCGGGCAGAGTGCGCTCAATTCGCCCTAAGCGCCACCCGTTGGAGGGGAGATGATCTTCGGACACGATCACGAGGTCGCCGGTCTGGATGCTGCGAGTCGGTGATTTCCACTTGTTCCGTTTGTGAAGCTCATTGAGGTACTCACTCTTCCAGCGGCGGCAGAAGGCCTGCTGGATTGCCTTCAGTCGCTGCCATCGGTTGATCAGCGACATAGGCTCGACCAGAATTTCCGGTTCCGCAATGGATAAGAGCGGTCCTCCAATCAGGAAATGTCCCGGGCTTAGGGCCAGCAGATCCTCTGGATCCTCGCTCATGGGAGAGATTTGCCTGGAGTTTAGGCACGCTTCGATCCTACACAGGAGAGTGGAAAGTTCCTCGAAGGTGTATTTGACAGTGGACGAGGACTTGTAAAACAGGGTCTTAAAACTTTTGACCCCGGCTTCCCACAGTCCTCCCATATGGGGCGCGCTTGGCGGAATGAACTGCCAGGATAAAATGTGCTGGGGAAATGCTTTCATTATATCAAGCTTGGTGGCGTTCAGGAAATCTTTTTCGAGCGCCTTTGAGGCCCCTACGAAGGTTTTGCCATTGTCGGAGTAAATGCGCTGTGGGCATTGTCTCCGTGCGACAAACCGAGAGAAGGCTGCAAGAAATCTTTCAGTGGTGAGGTCGGAGGTAGCCTCGAGATGGATTGCCTTCGTGCTGAAACACACAAAGACGCAGACATAACCCTTAGTTATGAGACACGCACGCCCGGTGTAATTTTTGATCTCGAACGGCCCTGCGAAGTCAATGCCCGTGTGGGTGAAGGGCCTGGAGTACGTGATGCGTTCTCGAGGGAGATCACCCATCATCTGGGTCTGTAGTCGTCGATGATGAACGATGCAGACTTTGCACCCCTTGATGTGGGACTTCACCTGTTCTTGATCCGTGGGATCCAGAATTTGGTGCGCAGATACCGCACCATCAGTTGATTGCCGCCATGCAACGTGATGCGGTGGGCGAATTCGACAAGCAGGCGAGTGAAATGAGTACTATAGGGGAGGAGAATAGGGTGACGTTCATCATATCGGAAGGACTCAGCGGCCCGGAGTCGTCCGCAGGAGCGGAGTAACCCATGCTGGTCGAGAAATGGATTCAGATTGAGTAGCGTGCTGGATGATGGCAGGGGTCGCCCTTCACCCAGGGCCCGTATCTTCGCGAGGTATTTCCGACGCTGAGAGGTCCGAATCAAGGCGCGCTCGGCGGAGAGAAGTTCGTCATTGGTGAGGCGAACCGTGGAAGGCGTCGAAATCCTTTGGTGGCGAAGAGTAGGATGTACGCGATGACTCGTAATGCAAAAACGTTCTCCGACGGAGACTCCACAGCTCGCCAGATCAGCGAAGTTGTCCTCGGAGCGCACATGTGACCAGCTTTGGCCACTGGTGCTTTTAGAGATGCTGGATACCCGATTGGCCACGAAGGTGGACCAACTGCACGGGGGTTTATTGCCAGATCAGCGAAGTTGTCCTCGGAGCGCACATGTGACCAGCTTTGGCCACTGGTGCTTTTAGAGATGCTGGATACCCGATTGGCCACGAAGGTGGACCAACTGCACGGGGGTTTATTGAGCCAAGCCAACACGATGGTAGAGTCGGTCCAAAACTGGGAGGTTGCAGGTGGGATCGGGAGTTCAGGAACGATCGACGCCCAGAGATCGGCTAGCAAAACCGCTCCGCACAACTCCAGCCGAGGCAGAGAGACGGTTTTGACTGGAGCTACACGGGTCTTAGCCGTTAATAAATGGACGTCTACTTGATCGCCGTACCGAACCCGCACATATAGGGCTGCTCCATACGCTTTCTGTGACGCGTCACAGAAGCCATGAAGCTCCCACGAGAGCTTATCGCTGGTGTTTAGCCAACGGGGAATGCGGAGTCGACTGAGGCCTGGGTAATCCTGCAGGAATTCGTGCCATTGCTGCAGCAGGAGAGGCGGCAGAACATCATCCCAGCCCAGTTCGCCAGTAAGCCAGATTTGTTGCATGAATATCTTCGCTCGGATGACAAATGGGGCTAGCCAACCAGCGGGGTCGAAGAGTTTAGCGATATGGGACAGAACCTGCCTCTTGGAGATCGACTCCTTCAAGGGGGGGTCCGCTACGGTGAAGAAGAAGACGTCCTCGGCAGCTTGCCAGTGGATGCCCAAGGTTTTTGCAGTGCTCGCGTCTTCCAGCTCGAGAAAGTCCTCTCGCAGCATTTGCTCTCTCGGAATGGCTTGAAGTACTTCCTTCTTATTGGAAGTCCACTTCCGAAGCGGGAAGCCCGCAGATTGGAGGGCCGCTTGAAGCTCTCGTATGGCGAGACGGGCGTCGGCTTCAGTGTGAGCGCCGGCAAGGATATCATCAACATACATGTAGTTCCGAAGGATTTCGCTCGCCTGAGGATACATCGCTTGCACGTCTTGTGCCAGTTGTAAAAGGACTCGGATCGCCAAGAATGGCGCGCAGTTAACCCCAAACGTGACAGTTTGTAACTCATAATCCTGAATATTGCCGCAGTGGTCTCGGTAGAGGATCCGCTGAAAGGGGGTATGCCTGGGGTCGACTCGGATTTGTCGATACATCTGCGTTATGTCGGCGTTGAAAACGAATTGAAAGAACCGCCATTTCAGTACCTGAAGCGTGAGGTCGGCCTGAAGAATGGGGCCGGTGTGCAAGACATCGTTGAGGCTGACGCCTTGTGTGGAGGGGCTCGACGCGTTAAATACCACGCGTACCTTAGTGGTGGTGCTATCGGGCTTAAACACCGCGTGATGGGGGAGATAGAAGTTTTTCCCATCTTGAGGCGGCGTCACCCGAATCATATGGCCCAATTCCTCGTACTCTTGAATAATGGCATCTTACTGCGTTTTTAGGACGGGATCCTTGAGAAGGCGTGCTTCATTCCGCAGGAATTGAGCCAGCGCGATCGGTCTTGAGTGGCCCAAGTCAACGCTGAACGGTATGGACACAACATATCGGCTGTCCTTTCCTCTTTGGGTGGTCTCCTGGAAGTTCCGCTCGCAGAATACGTCATCCTCCTTTTCCGGCTTTGGGGGAAGGTCTTCCACCTCCCAAAACTTGGTGAGGAGTACATCAAGTTTTGCTTCTGGACTAACTCGCGTCTGTGCCGCGAAAACTGATCGAGACACCGGAGGGTCAGGCATGATAGCCCCACACAGAACCCATCCAAAGATGGTTTCTAGCCCGACGAACTCACCAATATCCTTTTTGATCCGTTCTCCGAGGATGTGGGGAAACAGGTCTACACCGATAATCATGTCAATAGGCGCGGGCTTGTTGTAGTACGGGTCAGCCAGGGGGCGATCGAGGCACTGCTTCGGAACCGTATTAAGGAATGGAGCTGTTGGAATGGCCCCTGACAATTTGGATACGACCAGGGCGTAGACCTCAATCTTGTTCAGTCTGTCACACGGGTGAGACAGCATTAGCAGACACACCTTGTCGGCGCAGCCTTCATCACTCTGGCCCATGCCAGCAACCGCGGCGTCTACAGGGTAGAAGGGGGGCTGGACCATGCTGAAGACACGCTCGGAGAGAAAAGTGGAGTCGGCCCCAGAGTCGATCAACGCCCGAGTATGGGGATCCACACCACGATGGTGCAGAGTGATAATCGCAGTGCCTAAAAGACCTCTGCCTGGGGTAGATGCAAAATAACTTTGAGCATTTGTGAGATGGTTGCTCGTGGACGGACGCTCTGTGGCGCTGGATGGTGGGACTTACGCAGCGGACGGCGAGGGCACGGACACATCACTAGGATGCAACAGCGTATGATCCCGTTCCTTGCAGGTATGGCAATTATGCGCACTGGAGCAGCCCTTCACTTGATGACCGCGGGCAAAACAGTTCAGACAAAGTCCCTGCTGTCTAATGGTTTCCAGCCGCTTCTGAACAGGCATATCAAGAAAACTAGGGCAGAGCCGTATTGGGTGATTCTCCCGATGACACAGCTTACAAGAAGCCGGTTTGAGCTGACTTTCGCGGGGAACGCTTGGACCTTCATCGTTGCAGAGGATTTGCGGGGGCCAATGGGGATGGCTTGCACACTTGGGGACGACTTATGTTCTTCGGTGGCATCCAGGACACGATACCGATCGGTAAGAAATTGGTTCAAATCGGACCAAGTTGAGACGACAGTCTTATTTGGCACTGATTGCTTCCACAGGAGGATTGTGGCCTTCGGCAATTTGCTAGTGCATATGGCGATAAGTAAGACATCCCAATTCTCCGAACTAACACCCGAACGCTCAAGCGCGGTAAGACACCCTTGAAACGCAGTCTGCAGCTCTCGCAAGGATTTGCCCGACTCTTGTGCCACCGCGGGAATCTGAAGGAGTTGTCTGGCTTGAGTCATGACAAGCAGACGGCTATTTTCGTACCGTGCGGTGAGGTTCTCCCACGCGGCCTGGAAACACTCATGATAGAGCTTCTCCACTTGTGACAAGTACGAGTAGGCGGAATGTGGGCCATGCTAGGCTGTCGCCATCAAATGTCTCCACCTCACACGGAGGACACACGCGGCCCCGACGGAGCGGTTGGCTGACGCATAAGACTCGTCATCTGTGCCGAGAGCTGTTCGATGCGTTCTCCGAACAACGTCCCGCATCGCACATACGCCGCATAAGCGTATTCGTGCTTCGCCTTGATGCGGCTTATGTTTGCCAAGCTTTCCTCGTCGGTTTGGACTGTCAAGGCCTTGTGACAACGGGAGTGTTCCAACTCGACAGTTGACCAAAGGGATTTGAGCTGCTCTAAGTGCATTTTAATGGAAAACAAGGGCACTTCAGAAGTTAGAGCTTCACTCTCCCGAGCTTCGAACAGAGTCAATGCGTCGCACGCCAGAATGAAATCAGAGAGGGACATTCTGGAGTGTTCTCTGCGCTGTTGTGATACGGATAGGGTGACGGGAGCGTCAGAACAGTGCCTCACAACAACGTGCGGGATCTGGGTCTGGGTTGAAAGCTTGGAACGACCTTTGTGTTTACTCGAGTCTTTAACCGAGAATCTGCGACCCTGAGGGAGGCTGGACGAAGACGAACGGGATCTTGGGGATTCGCTGCGGCTGCGAACAGACGAGAACTTGCGCGAAATATCCGTACGCTTCACGGTCACCGGAGTTATCGGAGGCCGAACCTTCTCCGGAGTTGCAGAGGGAGACGAAAGACTGTTAGACTTCGGCGCAGTCTTGGACGGCTCCGTAGACATACTCAGGGGACGACCTTACGGTCGAACACCGAGTTTGTAGGTTTTTTTTTTTTTGGTGTGGAAAAAACCACAGGAAATGAGAAGCGGACTGTATGAGGACGCAAGAGCTTTCTCACTGTGCACCGCAGGATTGCGGGAGAATTATCTCGCGTGTGGCTCGGAAACGGAGCCCTTTTCATGGGGATAGATGCGGAACAATATACGAACGCACGAGTGCGGGTCAAAACTTGCACGTAGACAAAGCGAAATGATTACAAAACAAGTTTGTATGGATTCGTAGTAACGCTGGGAGTACGTATAAAACAAAACACGGAAGAAATATATAAATAAAGATGTATAGGATAAAAGAAAATACTTTTTTGTATAAATCTGGATCTGGATATATATATATATGTGCGCAAAATACTGGCCGGAAAAATTATATATATAATTTATAAATATGGACGGATATATAAATATGGGCGCGATAGTGCTGGAAAAAATATATATATGTATTTATTTATAAATATGGGCGGATATATATATGAGCGCAAAAAGCTGGCCGGAAAAAATATATATATAATTTTTAAATATGAACGGATATATAAATATGGGCCCGATAGTGCTGGAAAAAATATATATGTATTTATTTATAAATATGGGCGGATATATATATGTGCGCAAAACACTGGCCGGAAAAAATTATATATATAATTTATAAATATGGACGGATATATAAATATGGGCCCGATAGTGCTGGAAAAAATATATATGTATTTATTTATAGATATGGGCGGATATATTAATATGGGCCCGATAGTGCTGGAAAATATATATATGTATTTATTTATAAATATGGGCGGATACATATATGAGCGCAAAAAGTTGGCCGGAAAAATTATATAAATAATTTATAAATATGGACGGATATATAAATGTGGGCACGATAGTGCTGTAAAAAAAAAATATGTGTATTTATTTATAAATATGGGCGGATATATAATTAGGCGAAAAAAGGGAATCGGAAATAATGTGATTTGAATTTGTCGCGCTTGAGATGCCTATCGATATCACGACCCGACTCACGTGTCACCACTACTCCGAAAACAGCTGTCGGCCGCTGTTTATATTTTGATTTTGTTGTTTAATTATGTTAATAATTTTTTTTTGTGGTTGCGCGGAAAAACTAAGAACAAAAGAACGCTTTTACACACCGCGAGTGTTGTGCGCGAAGGCAAACAAAACAAGCGATCAATGAATATGGACAAATGCTTTGATCTATGTATGTACGTACATGCATAAGTACACAGGTGAGTATATAGATATGTATGCACACGCGTTGTTCACAACAAAAAAAAACGTAAGTAATTGTCATTTAATTGGAGGTGGGGTTGTGTTAAATCAATGCGCGACACCGAAATGGATTATGTGTTGTGGATATGTACATATGTGCAATGTATGAGTATGTAAGTATGTATGTACATATGTAAGCAAGTGCACCGGTTTACAAAGACGCGCGTGAGGAAATTAATTTCGCATTTAATTCGAACGCGCAAGAACGCATACGTTAAGTGCTATTAAAAAAAAAAATATTTTTTTGCCTTTTGTGTTGTGGTAAATGTGTGAAGGGATTATATGTATATGGATATGTACATATGCGCGTACATCAACAGATGACGATGTATGTATGTACGTAGATACGCGCGTGCGGAAATTAGTTTGGCAATAAAAATAATTATTCCAACACATAAGAAAACGCGGTGAACACTTTGATTATTATTTTTTTCCTATTTTTTATAACACTTTAATATTTTTTTTTTGGTTTTTTAAACTTTTACGCGGACATGGCAAACAGCTGTGGAAATTACATGTACATGTGAATGCATATGTAAAAAAAGTGGATTTAGATAAGTGCGAGGAAAAAACATAAATAAAAATGGATAATCTTGGAATGTAAAACGAGAGCGTTGGACAAACACGCTAAGGATTAGGAACTACCATGTAACCTTGGAACAGGTCAGGTATGTATATACAATATGTAAAAGTGTGTAGGTCGCTATGGAGAAGCGGGAAAACCTCAAACTTTTATTAGTATGTAGGGGCAAATGAAATGAATAATGAAATTTTTGTACTTATCAGGAATTCCGCCGATTCAAGCTGGAGGAGCGGAAGGATATACGGCTCGAAGGACCAATGTTTGTGAAGGGGCGGAAGGACCCGACTAAGCCTCAAATGGTTGGCGGGTGCCAATATCTTCAGGGTCTCGTACGTGAGTACAGTGATTAAAACGCGCGAAAAACTTCGTTTTAATTAATGATGATTTACTGAATTCACAAGGTATACCGACACACACACGAACTGGTTCGGTTTAAACAGATTGACAATTCGAGAAAAATATACAGGAGATGAACGGGTGTTTGGGTGAAAATCTCGAGTCGTAATAAATGGCGATGCCCATTGGAAAATTCAAGTCACCCCTCCTGGTGTGACCGTAGATGCCGAGGATCAAAAAACCCTCCTCACTCCTCACTGCTCACTGCTCTTCGCCGCTCACTGCTGTTCACCCGGTGGCGTGAACAAATAGTATAGAAATAAATATTTTACTCCATAACGCCTTTTTCCTAGTAAATTATCTTATTGTAAATAAAGAAACCCTATTCTCTTATTTTTATCTGAACGATTCCAAAAAAACATGAAATTTTCAAGTGGTGCGGTTTTCATGACCGCCAGTGTATATATGTATTTATAATCCGAATACAAATATCATTGACTTTGAATCGGAACAAAATCATTAACCCCTGATACCCCAAGAAACACCTGCAACCAAATACACTTGAAGGAAAAAAACAAACAACTTAAAAAGAAACTAATTTTGTCTTGAATCACCGATTTACGTCGGATTAGTTCAAGATAAGATAAAGGTTTACTTTTTGATTTTGGATAAACAATTTGTGTGATAGAGAAGTTTTTACTCTCTTTAAAACTGAAATCCAATTAATTTTAATTATTTTCTTTAAGTATCAAATATCACTTCAAACACTAGCTCTAAAGCCATTTTTCTGTTACTAACAGTGTTGGTAAAGCATAAAATTCCTCTCAAGGTCAAATATCAATATCTTGAACTTTAAAAATGTGATCCATTAGGTCTATAAAGTTTAGCTACATCTTGCCAGGAGATTTCCACTAGACTAGAGACATTTCTTTCAAAATTCCCATCCATTTTTAACTCTTTTTGTTTGTGGTTAAACTAGTGTTAGAAAATGACACTAAAGATTTCATTTTAAACTGCAGAGAAAAAACTCCAGCTAAGGTAATTTTTTTCTTGCCAGTTCTTTTGTTTTTCAGGCTTAGTTGCAGCTTCTTCGACCTAGCCTTGGAGTTGAGAATGATTTTCATATAGTCTTAATATGGTTCATTTTCATTTTTGCTAAAAGTAAATGCCAAAAAGGATATGCTAGACGGGTCCCAAGTAAAGGTGTGAGACTTGCGGGTGTGTGTGTGTGCGTGTGCTTGAGTCTGTTGTGCAAAGTGTTTAAGTCGTCCTCACAAATACTTTCTACGGGTCTGAGGCATTATAAATGAAAACGCACACATTAAAAATTCCAACTAAAAAGAGTTTGCAATTAAGTAGGACTTAAGTTGAAGTGTAAATAAAAATTTACACACACACACGCACACACACAGACGCACACATTTATGCAGAATGAAGTCCTTTAAGAAGCTGAGCTGACAAGACATTTGGAAAACTTGTAGCAATTTCCCTAAGACTATTGCTTAATTTCCGGTCACTCTTGCTTTCACATTTTCTTTTTTTTCTCTTTCTCGAAATAATTGGGGGAAGGAGTCAGACTAGGCCAGAATGGTCAACCCATTTCTTTGGCTGGTCTAAGGATATTAAAAACCCAAATCACTCAATGATTTTAATAAGTAAATTATGAACATTTTGCCTATAAATAAACAATCACACAATTTATGCCACACACAAACATAAACCGAGTAACAAAAACTACAAATATTTGCACGGAAAACTTTTGTATAATCCTTTTCCTTTCTCTCTCTGTCTCTCACTCTGTGTGTTTGTGTGTTCGAGTGTTTTATGTAAGGATTAAATCGTTTTGATGTCCTTCATGAAGGTAAAATTTCTAATTATTTGCTGCTGGTCAGCCAGTCGGCCATCCAATTGGTAAATTTCTTATGTGAACACATTGAAAACTTTGCCAACTATTTTATGCCTGAAAAAATTTCTTAAAAGATTACAAAATTCATACATACTGTAGCAATATGTATTAGTATGTAGCAATATGTATTAGTATTAAGTATATCTTACTCTTTCCCCCAGTGCAATATGTTTAGAAATAAGTATATCTTACTCCTTTCTTTGTTACAAATTAGTTTTAAGTTTTATGCAGTGGTACAGTACGAGAAGCGTGCTGTCTCACTTTATAGAAAACAACAGAGAGAATTTAAATAAAAAGAATGAGAGCAGTTCAGTTTTTATGGAGACCAAAGACAGACGTGTTTTACTCGCTATAATTTCAGAAGTGGTCATAGTTAACCCAGTGAAAAAGCTACATATAATTTAGCAAAGAAACAAATATTAAAAAAATATCAAAGAAGCTAACATCGGTTATGCCGAAGTTTATATAGTCATATATCCAACTCCAATACCCAATAACATATAAATATTTATTAATTGTCCCCCAAACAACCAAAAGCGTGAGAACGCTAACTCAGCAATTAAATTCGGACCAATCAAATCATCGAAATATAAATCACGCCACCAAAGGGCTCCCAAATTTAGCTTATAAATATAACCATAAGAAAATGTAACTCAGTTCTAAGTTTTCATTCAAATAATAAAGTACGTTGCTTTTAACTCACACAACATATCTTTTTTTTCCTTATTGGGAAAATCGGATATATAATTGGCGCAGTCGGTAGGATTGGAAAAAGTTATTCTATCCGTGTTACATATAGAATTGTTATCCGTGTGTTACATAGAATTAGTGAATAATCACTGTAGTGCACTATTATTCTATCCGTGCGACGCATAGAATCGTTATCCGTGCGTTACATAGAATTAGTCAATAATCACTATAAAATTCCGACCCGACATCAAGAACTTACGGGTAGTGCTCAAAAGTCTACAACAGTGAAAAATATTTTGTGCCAACTGTGCGCGGAAATATCAACTGTGTGTTGCAACTAAAAAAAAAAACCACAGGGCCGAGGATAACTTCGACCGCGTCAAAGTTTGTATACCCTTGCAATTTTTATGGTAACTCTTTTCTCGCCTATAGCCATCAAAGTGAAAAAACGTTCAAGCTAAAAAGGCTAATGTCTGCGAAAGAACGGCCTACAATCTTAGCATAGGAAAAAACTAAGATATTGATCAAAGTCACTGTTTTCCACCGATCGTTCATATGGGAGCTATATGATTTAGTAACCCGATCTTTATCAAATTCGGCACAGTCATTAACAGATATATTAAACTAACAGATGTTTAATTTGAAAGCAATCGCGTCAAAAGTAACGAAGTTATTGACAAACGTCACTGTTTTCGAAAGATCGTTCCTATGGGAGCTATATTATATAGTCACCCGATCTTGATCTAAATTTGGCACAGTCGTTTAAATGTGTAATTAACTCACCAATATTATGACAATATTCATGACAATAGCTCAGAAAATATCCGAGATATACAACGCCTGCAGTATATACAAGCCTACATGCAAAATTTCAGCTCTCTAGCTCCAACGGTCTAGGAGGAGTTTGCGTTGATCCAGACGGACGGACAGACGGACGGACGGACGGACATGGCTATTTGAACTCGCCTCGTCGTGCTGATCAAGAATATATATACTTTATATGGTCGAAAATACTTCCTTCTATACGTTGCACACTTCTGACCAAAATTAATATACCCTTTTTGCAAGGGTATAAAAATATTTACGCCAACTGTGCGCCAAAATATCAAGTGTGTGTTACAACCATTAAATCCAATTGAGGAACAAAAACGCCAACTTGTGTGCGAACAAAAAAAACCAAAATCCAAAACAAAACATAACTAAAACCCAGAAAATTAACAAAACAAAACACCACAAAAAACCCAAAAAATCAACAAAACAAAACATCACTAAAACCCAGAAAATCAAAAAAAAAAAACAAAACACCACTAAAACAAAAAATAAAAGAAGAAACAAAAGGCTATAGAACTCACCGAAGCCCACCTCAATTAGGCACTGTCTTCGTTAAGACAGGTTGCAAATTATGATGGAGCACCAGAGAATCTGACGTCATTCATAAAGAGGATAGATTTCATCATGCACCTATATCCAACCCATGACATAAGGCAACATAACATATTGTTTAGTGCAATCGAGATGCAGCTCACTGGAGAGGCACAACGGCTCTCAAGCCATCACTTGGCCGGAAATAAGGACACTCCTCATCAATGAATTGAAGACGCAGACCCCCCGTGAGGAACTTCTTCGACGCCTCTACAACACCAACTATGCAGAAAACCTTCGTAAGTTTGTAACAGAATTTGAAGATAAGTCCTATATTATCACAAACAAATTAAGTCTAGAAAACGATGCAAATAACACCGTTCTTTATAAAAATGACATGACATACTATGACATAGTAACCCGATCTTTATCAAATTCGGCACAGTCATTACAAAGCACAGTTTAACAGATATATTAAACTGACAAATGTTCAGTTTGAAACCAATCGCGTCGGAAGTGACGAATTTTTTAACAAAAGTCACTGTTTTCGAAAGATCGTTCCTACGGGAGCTATATGATATAGTCACCCGATCAAATTTGGCACAGTCGTTGATATGTGTAACTAACTCACCAATATAAAATTTCATGACAATAGCTCAGAAAATAACGAAGTTATTAAGAAAAGTCACTGTTCGTGACTTTGCCATTTGTATGGGAGCTATATGATATAGTGATCCGATCCGGCTGAATCCGAGATATACAACGCCTGCAGTATATACAAGCCTACATGCAAAATTTCAACTCTGTAGCTCTTACGGTCTAGGAGGAGTTTGCGTTGATCCAGACGGACGGACAGACGGACGGACCGACGGACATGGCGATTTGAACTCGTCTCGTCGTGCTGATCAAGAATATATATACTTTATATGGTCAGAGATGCTTCCTTCTATGCGTTGCACACTTTTGACCAAAATTAATATGCCCTTTTTGCAAGGGTATAGACGCTGGGATTTACTTAGCCATAAATGGATAGGTATTGCATACATAATACACAGAAAACCCCTTTCCCACCGCCCCTCTCCACACAAACCAACTGATATTAACTGACGCTTTGCTACTTTGCCACTTATCCGCGCTGTCCGTGCTTCTTCTATATAGAGAGATAGATAGATAGGTAGATAGTCTCCCTCCGATAGGCAACGACATAGCAGGTTATGCGATTAAAATTGAATTTAACAAATAGTGAAACAGACTACAGAAATATAATTTGTGTTCGTGGTATATACAGATACAGATTCAGATAGATATTTCCAATTCACTCGGGGCCCCAATATTACGGCTACCGATGAATTAAATGCTCAAAAAAAGATATGGCTTTCTGCTCTATTCTACACTAGTCCACCAATATTCTCTCTCTCTCTCTCTCCTCCGCCTGCTCCTGCTACCTTTCTCTGCTCGTCACCCAAATACGTGAGCTTTTGCTCATGGACATGCTCTCTATGAGTTGGCTGGTCGGTTGGTTGGTATTTGCTATCAGCTAAGGAGGCGCCCCAAATCACCTAAGCTGCTCGAAACACACTCACACACATATAGAGAAAGGGTGGTATGAAAGAGAGGTGAGGTGTGGGATGGGGTGGGTTGACGCGTTGTCTTATGCCGACTTTGGGGTTCGAGGGTATTATTAAATTGATTTTTCTATCGCGTATTTGTAATGTTCTATGGCTACCTTTACCTAGATGGACACTAGGTCTTCACCACACACACACACACATATAGACACCCATACACACACACGTAACTATTGAGAATTGTGGAAAATGCTTGACATGTGATTAGAGAGGGAGAAAGAGCCAGAGAGGGAGTGAGAGGGAAAGAGACAAAGAGACTGCTTTGCTAATATTAATCAGGGCCAATAAAACTCTAGTCACAATATCAATTGAAGGGTATTTCGGGCCCTGATTTCTGTTTGATGATGATAGTGAACTATAGTGATTTATGATCCAAATGCAATGATATCAATCGTAAGCAAAAGCACGAGGAGAAGCCGCTGACTAGCCTGGGTTCCCCTCACCACCATCACACAAACATAGTCCAATGTGGGTCATGTGAGTGCAATAAAGAAAGGAACACCACACGACCATGATGGGCTAAGTCGTAATAAACCAATGGAAGCTAAGTAAATCTTAAATTTGCCAAAATTAACTTTAGCATTTCTGCAATCTTCATTAAAATTGAAATTTAATGAAATATGCCTTAAGATTATCTGTAGTAGATAGAAGCCTCCCATTCAAGTGATAGAGACTTACTCTATCTTATGTTGGGTAGTCAAAAAGAGCCCAGGGAGACAGTCGAACAGTAAAGAGAGAGAAATGGAGAGACCACTTAATAAACAGTAAATAAATATAAGTGAAAAGACTTTGGTATTAGGTAGATAATGTGTCTAAGACAAGAGTTAACTAGCTTTAAGCCCATCAGACTTAAAATATAAACATATATACAGTAGAATCCGGTTAGAACGACTCCGATTATAACGTCTGTCCGGATATAGCTACTAAACTTCGATGAGTGATAGGTTGGTCCCAATATACACCATTATGAAAGGGCATCCGGTAAGTACGTCTTCCGGATATAACGACAAAAATTGTCGATTCCTTGGGCGTCGTTATAGCCGGATTCTACTGTAGCACTTTTCCTATATCGCAAATATATCAATAATTCTTTCAAAAAAGAAGCAATTTCAAATACTTCATCCAAAATTTAGCTTACTAAAACGGAGACCATGACTAAATCAGTTTCAAACTAAATAATTTGTTATTAGCAGCCAACTAAAGTTGTGGATAAAGTCCTTAACAGCCTTTACAGTTTCAACAATTCTTATTAAATTGACATGATTTTTGCTAGCTTTTGAATTACAAGCACAGTGGAGTTTGACTACTACCTTGAGAATAAATCCTTGAGCCTAAATCTCAATTCCTTTGGAATAGTTTCATAAGCATTTCAAGCTGATTTCAATAAAGTAAAATGAATAGGCAAAGAGATATAAATACAGAGAGGGAAGAGAAGAGAAGCTGACGATAAGCGTAAAGCTGATTAAAAACTGAAAACTATTGCAAATGAAGTAAGTAAGTCGTCTCGCCGACTTAGGTATACCATACACCAGTAAAGCAAATATTTCAACTTTATTAAACAAATGCAATTTCACATGCTTTTTACAAGCATATCTTAGCATCTCGCTTACTCAATCATACGAGCACCCTAGCGCCCCCACCAGCCAACGGCCAACTCTGGCCTTATGGAAAAACGTTTATATGCATAACTCGACTGTTTTTTGTCCGATTTTGATCAAATGTGGTATTTTGCTAGATATTAGTATTAAATTTAAGTGTGCCAAATTTGATTGCATAAGGTAAAAAAAAACGGGAGATAATCAAGATTTTCAAATTACAGGGGCGGAAAAGGGCGTGGCAAAATTTTTATACATACAAAATGTGTGCATTTACTAAGCGAATATACATACCAAATATGGTGTCTCTAGCTGGAATAGTTTTTGAGATAAACGCTTTTTTTAAATTGCGGGGCGGAAAGGGGCGTGGCAAAAATTTGAAATAAACTTGATCACTCTACATACTACACGAGTCTACATACCAAATTTGGTGGCTCTAGCTCTTACAGTCTCCGAGATCTAGGTGTTCATACGGACAGACGGACGGACGGACGGACGGACGGACAGACGGACATGGCTAGATCGACTCGGTTGTTGATCCTGATCAAGAATATATATACTTTGTGGGGTCGGAGATGCTTCCTTCTGCCTGTTACATACATTTTGGCGACTTTAATATACCATTTCACCCTATGGGTGTATGGTATAAAAGGATTAGTTAAATAACCAAATAAATGAACTCGAACTCGCAGGCTTAACAGGCAACAAATTTTTGCATTGTAGTCATTATCAAAACATTTACCAAATGATTTTCATATGCAAAGATTAAAATAGAGAAAGGGAGAAATAAGGGCGAGGTGAAGAAAGAAATACAACTTCATGTGTGTGTGTGTCTTTATGCCTCACTTGCCGCAAATTAGCGGTTTGAGAGTCGAGAGTTTTGGCAAAAAGTTTTTAGCTACTTTTCAAGACGACAACGGATAATATCCTAGACTCGTTCTATCTATCTATGTGTGGGTGTGCGCTTTGTTTCGTAAACCGCTTATAAATCATTATAGAATTTTGCCATTTTATCATGTGTCTTAGTTACTTGTTAAAAATCTTTCACTCTACCTATCAAAGTGAAAGTTCAAAGTGAATGTCTAATTTGTTGCCAAAAACTTACCTCATCCAGGTGACATCCTGTAGAGCGGAGTACAGTATGTGATTGCAGCACAAGCAATTTAAGCAATTTATCCTTGATCTCACCCAGTGGAGAGGTCTTGGCTCTAAGGATGACAATACGCAAAGTGATCACCGATCACCCAGTATACCACTAACTGGTATAGCCGGATTATCGGAGATCTGTTCCAATGGTAAGGGTTTCCAATGTTTGATAATAAGAGAGCCTAAGAAGGAAATTACATTATGAATGAATCTCGAGAGTGTCTCATTTCAGTCGGTACCCACCTCTTGCCGTATTGGCCACCTCTTGGGAGTAACCCAAACGTTGTAGGGCTGTCTGAACTATTTCACTCCAGGGCGTGGCAGCGGCTATAATCACATAACTGTCTGTTTCAATATTGGGTCGCCTCTTCCAGGGCTGGCGACTGTCAATGGTCAGGAAGGCGTGCAGGGAATGCACAGATTCCACCACACAATGCAATGGAAGTGATTTGGCTGCAAAAAAAAGGTTTGAGTTTCGATATTATTATTATAAATCATAACAATGATGATGAATTTTTTTGAAAAATGTGAATTTTAGAAAAATCAGTTTTCTAATCGGTTTAACTCAAATCACAAGTGCAAATCGTATTCCAAAATATGTACATAGATATTTAAATAAGCAATTAAAACATATTTTTTCTACCCCACCCCCCACAAAAAAATATTTATATATATATTATAGTAAATTATTGTTCATGCGGTTAGCCACAGCATTTAGTTTTAAACTGCTTAAATGGAATAATTAATAAAGGCATTTTAGACCCAAACCCAACCCCCGCTCTCCACCCAACTCCACCCATCTCCACCCTCCTCCACTCCACTAGCCATCCCTTTTACTGTCCAATTTGGTTCGTTGTTTTTTTTTTTGTTGCATTTAAACTAGTTTCTGTCCATTATCTACTTAAATATTATTTTTGGCAAAATATTTATTTTTTGGAACCAAATCAAAGTTGAAAATTGCAATTGCAACGAATCGGATCGTGTGAAGAAGGGGGAGGGGGGTTCTATAGTAGGCAAATAGGCTTAAAGCCCAAACCCCCGTAACATATTGGTATTATTAATTATTCCAATTATAAAAATTGTAAGCAGTGCGCAAAAATGAGTAAGAGAGAGAGTGGTAGAGAGAGAGGGGAAGAGATCAGAGCATATGAGAGGGGAATAGGGTCAGAGGATTGGCGGGCCGATTGCCTTCTGTTTGGCCCAAACTCATTCGAAATAAGTCAAAAAGAAATGAAAAAAAAAATAAGTTCAACCCCATTATATGCGATTTTTTATTGTGGGTGAGCAAGTGTGAGTATGAGTGTGTGGGTGTGTGTGTTTTTTTTTTTTTTGTTTTTTTTTTTTTTAATTTCATTTATTACTCATATATAAATAACAACATATTAACGTAACATATAAAGAAAATAGTATAATAACAGTAAATTATGGCGTCACCAAACAAAGAACAGTACAATACACTCGTGTGGTTAGAGGGGAGGCGGATACAAATACAGGGTCAAGCGGGACTACTTTTAGGTACTGCTTCACCGGGCCCTGGGCGATCATTCCTCGTGCCTCTGACGTTAGAGCCTTCTGAGCTCCTTCATCACCACCGACGCGAAAGTGCTGACGGCATCCCAGGCTCTGGGATCAGCGACCATCAGCCTGGTCAGATTTTCTAATGTTGCGCGATGCCCCATTGCACACTCCAGGGAAAATCTTGCCGCTTCGAACCTGGGCAATGCAGCAAAATATGCTCGGCGTCTTCGGGTATTCCGCTGCCGCACCAGGTGCATTCGTCCGAAGTTTCGTGGCCGAACCTCCTCAGATATGTTCTGAAGCAGCCGTGACCACTTAGCAGTTGGGTCAGGTAATAGTTTACCTCGCCGTGCGTACGAAGAACCCATGCGCTTATATCAGGGATGAGCTTGTGCGTCCACCTTCCTTTGGTCGAGGTGTCCCAACGCTCTTGCCACCTCCGCATGCTTTGTTGCCTCGCTAGGCTACGCGTTGCTCCCGGCCCATCTGAGCTACTTCTGCTTCGAGACCTCGTCGGTAGCTTTTCACCTTCATACCGTCGATCCACGCTGGTGCTGCGTATAGGTCCGTCAATGTGGTGACGGTAGAGAGCAGTAGCCGTCGTCCCTGCCTCGGGCCGCGCGTGTTCAAGAGGATGCGCGATAGAGCGTGGGCGCATTTGGCTGCTTTTTCTCCTGCATGTTGAAGATGCTTCCTAAAACTGAGCCTAGTGTCCAGTAGAACGCCGAGATATTTAATGGCCCTCTTGGATTCTATCACAGCGCTGCCCACCTGTACTTTCCCAGTTTCCACAGCCTTCCTGCTGCTGATAAACACTGACTCCGTCTTGTGAGCTGCCAACTGGAGGCCGGCGGCCTGGAGCCACTGCTCGACGCTTTTGATGGCGGCATTCGAGCGTTCCTTAACTTCCTTGACGGTCTTGGCGACCACGGCAAGAACTATATCGTCCGCGAAACCTGTGATGTGGGTGCCAGGCGGAAACTTCAGGCGTAAGACTCCGTCGCACACCTCCAGACACTGTCCGCACTACTGGGCCATCATTAGTGGTGTAGCAGATGGTCCTTCCTTGAAAATATTGTCGCACGCAACTAAGGAGGTAGCGTGGGACTCCAAAGTCGGCTAATGCGACTAGGATACGGCTCCATCTGGCCGAGTTGAAGGCGTTTCTAATGTCTAGGGTGGTTACCAGACAATACTCCTTTGACCCCCCTTTCCATCTAACACCGGCGATCGCGTCCGCCGCAATGTTAACCACGCGTGCAATGGCATCCGTTATGAACTTAGCCTTCCGGAAACCGAACTGCTGCCTCGAAAGTCCTCCGTTGGCTTGGATGGCTGAGCTAAGCCTTGCGCAAATGAGGGACTCCAGGACTTTGCCTGCCGTGTCCAGGAGGCAGATCAGTCTGAACGAAGACGCTTCGAGCGAAGTTTTCCCTGGCTTCGTTAGCAGAACTAGGTTCTGTTTTTTCCATCTGGATGGAAAGGCACCTTCCCTCAGGCAACTGTTATACAAATCCACAAAGCACTCAGCTTGTAAAGAGACCGCGATCTTCAGTTTATGCTTAGGGATTCCGTCGGGTCCCGGAGCCTTCGCTGGTTTGAGTTTCCGAACTATATCAAGTACCTCGTCCACTGTGCATTCCTCTATGTGTGGGTGAAGCGGGGGATGCAGGACAGGCAATTCGTCCACGATTTGAGGGAAGAGGGTATCTACTATGCCCCGGACGGTCTGCGCGTCTTTTGGTGCCGGAGTCTTGTCTATATGCAAGCGCTTCACGACAGTCTGGTATGCCTTTCCCCATGGGTCCTGCTCTGCCGAGTCGCATAGGGCCAGGAAACACTCGCGTTTACTATCCTTGATTGCCTTTTTGAGAGCCTTACAGCACCGCTTGTAGTCCAGATGCAACTCTGAGAAGGCTAGCGTCCCTCTAGCACGCTGGTACATGCGCCTCGCGCGGAAACATCTGCGTCGAACATCGACGATGCTGTCATTCCATTAACAGACTGGTTTGTGGTGTCTTCTGTATGCCTTGCGCTGGGACATACTCGCATCACAGGCACTCTGGAGTGTCGACATGAAAGAGTTGGCTACCGCGTCTGCATCTCCTAGGCGTACATCGCGTAGATTCTCCAACACACTGCTGAACGTGTGCAAGTTTAGGGACTCAAGCTTGTAGCTTTTCCCGATGGGACACGTTCGTTCGGCTCGTTGCCTGGTTGTGTGTGTGTGTGTGTGTGTGTGTGTGTGTGTGTGTGGCCATGCAAATCTTTTAATTGCCATGAAAACCTCATTTGAGGGCGAATTGGCATTAAAAATAAATACATCAATTGTGTATGTAAGTAGGGAAAATAGGCATATACTTATATCTATACATATTATAAAAGGTAGATAAAACAATACAATCGCCTATACATTTAATATTATACACAAAAAAAAGGTAAGAAATGTGTAGAATGGTTATTTTTGGGCCATGTGAGAGAGTTGCTTTCACATGACCTATCGAATGCTCATCATTAAGGCCAATTGGCTTGGATTCAAACAATTTTTATAGAAATCCTTACAGGATTTTACCCTTGATCATTCAAATTTCTGCCTGACTTTCAGAAAACACTTTTCTGTCTTTTTATTAAATAAGCCATGAAAATTAGTAACATTTTTTCCAAAATCTTAACAAATGTTTAAAAATTCAATGTGACAATATACATATGTAGATTTTTAATGGTTTATATTTAATAAAAAAAATACCTCTATTTATATATCAACCAACAAGTTATTTTGTATCTTGTATAAAAAAGCAAAAGGAAAAACCTTTAAACAATTAAGAAAGTGCAGTTTTTTATAGTAAAAAGATAGTCAGAAAACCAATTCACATAAGGAAAAGGAACAAAATGAAACGGAAAATGTCACTAAATGTTAGTTTATAGTTAAAGTTGATATCATGAATGGAAAACGGCGAAAAACTAAGAGATTTTGAGAAGAAAAACAGCATCAACTAAAATAAATTATATAGTTTTTTGGAACTGTAAAAAAGGATCAGTTGGTAAAGAATTTTCTCCTACTCAATTCTCAGCCTGCTGGAAAAGGTTTTCACTATCCTAGGGTAATTTAGGTATTCTCGTTTGCCATCTAATTACAGGGAATAATAATCAAATTCTAACAATCTCACTGTCCTTGTTTCTCCAGCTCTATTTGTCTTATTTTTTTTTCTCTCGGCATTGCCTAAATTGAATAGAGAGATAGATAGATAGGTAGATAGTCTCCCTCCGATAGGCAACGACATAGCAGCTTATGCGATTAAAATTGAATTTAACAAATAGTGAAACAGACTACAGAAATAGAATTTGTGTTCGTGGTATATACAGATACAGATACAGATAGATATTTCCGATTCACTCGGGGCCCCAATATTACGGCTATCGATGAATTAAATGCTCAAAAAAAGATATGGCTTTCTGCTCTATTCTACACTAGTCCACCAATATTCTCTCTCTCTCTCTCTCCTCCGCCTGCTCCTGCTACCTTTACTCTGCTCGTCACCCAAATACGTGAGCTTCTGCTCATGGACATAGAATAGATAATGTCTCTATGAGTTGGCTGGTCGGTTGGTTGGTATTTGCTATCAGCTAAGGAGGCGCCCAAAATCACTTAAGCTGCTCGAAACACACTCACACACACACAGAGAAATGGTGGTATGAAAGAGAGGTGAGGTGTGGGATGGGGTGGGATGACTCGTTGTCTTATGCCGACTTTGGGGTTCGGGGGTATTATTAAATTGATTTTCCTATCGCGTATTTGTAATGTTCTATGGCTACCTTTACCTAGATGGACTCTAGGTCTTCACCACACACACACACACACATATAGACACCCATACACACATGTGATTAGAGAGGGAGAAAGAGCCAGAGAGGGAGTGAGAGGGAAAAAGAGACTGCTTTGCTAATATTAATCAGGGCCAATAAAACTCTAGTCACAATATCAATTGAAGGGTATTTCGGGCCCTGATTTCTGTTTGATGATGATAGTGAACTAGGGTGATTTATGATCCAAATGCAATGATATCAATCGTATCAAAAGCACGAGAAGAAGCCGCTGACACACATACACACACATAGTCATGTGAGTGCAATAACGAAAGGAACACCACACGATCATGATGGGCTAAGTCGTAATAAACCAATGGAAGGTAAGTAAATCTTAAATTTGCCAAAATTAACTTTAGCATTTTTGCAATCTTCATTAAAATTGAAATTTAATGAAATATGCCTTAAGATTATCTGTAGTAGATAGAAGCCTCCCATTCAAGTGATAGAAACTTACTCTACCTTATGTTGGGTAGTCAAAAAGAGCCCAGGGAGACAGTCGAACAGTAAAGAGAGAGAAATGGAGAGACCACTTTATAAACAGTAAATAAATATAAGTGAAAAGACTTTGGTATTAGGTAGATAATGTGTCTAAGACAAGAGTTAACTAGCTTTAAGCCCATCAGACTTAAAATATAAACATATATACAGTAGAATCCGGTTATAACGACTCTGATTATAACGTCTGTCCGGATATAGCTACTAAACTTCGATGAGTGATAGGTTGGTCCCAATATACACCATTATGAAAGGGCATCCGGTAAGTACGTCTTCCGGATATAACGACAAAAATTGTCGGTCCCTTGGGCGTCGTTATAGCCGGATTCTACTGTAGCACTTTTCCTATATCGCAAATATTTCAATAATTCTTTCAAAAAAGAAGCAATTTCAAATACTTCATCCAAAATTTAGCTTACTAAAACGGAGACCATGACTAAATCAGTTTCAAACTAAATAATTTGTTATTAGCAGCCAACTAAAGTTGTGGATAAAGTCCTTAACAGCCTTTACAGTTTCAGTTAAATCCTTGAGCCTAAATCTCAATTCCTTTGGAATAGTTTCATAAGCATTTCAAGCTGATTTCAATAAAGTGAAATGAACAGGCAAAGAGATATAAATACAGAGAGGGAAGAGAAGAGAAGCTGACGATAAGCGTAAAGCTGATTAAAAACTGAAAACTATTGCAAAAAAGGATTAGTTAAATAACCAAATAAATGAACTCGAACTCGCAGGCTTAACAGGCAACCAATTTGTGCATTGTAGTCATTATCAAAACATTTATATACCAAATGATTTTCATATGCAAAGATTAAAATAGAGAAAGGGAGAAATAAGGGCGAGGTGAAGAAAGAAATACAACTTCATGTGTGTGTGTGTGTCTTTATGCCTCACTTGCCGCAAATTAGCGGTTTGAGAGTCGAGAGTTTTGGCAAAAAGTTTTTAGCTACTTTTCAAGACGACAACGGATAATATCCTAGACTCGTTCCACTCTTTCCTTTCTCACTCTCTCTATCTATGTGTGGGTGTGCGCTTTGTTTCGTAAACCGCTTATAAATCATTATAGAATTTTGCCATTTCATCATGTGTCTTAGTTACTTGTTAAAAATCTTTCACTCTACCTATCAAATTGAAAGTTCAAAGTGAATGTCTAATTTGTTGCCAAAAACTTACCTCATCCAGGGGACATCCTGTAGAGCGGAGTACAGTATGTGATTGCAGCACAAGCAATTTAAGCAATTTATCCTTGATCTCACCCAGTGGCGAGGTCTTGGCTCTAAGGATGACAATACGCAAAGTGATCACCGATGTAAGCTCACCCAGTATATCACTAACTAATATAGCCGGATTATCGGAGATCTGTTCCAATGGTATGGGTTTCCAATGTTTGATAATAAGAGAGCCTAAGAAGGAAATTACATTATGAATGAATCTCGAGAGTGTCTCATTTCAGTCGGTACCCACCTCTTGCCGTATTGGCCACCTCTTGGGAGTAACCCAAACGTTGTAGGGCTGTCTGAACTATTTCACTCCAGGGCGTGGCAGCGGCTATAATCACATAACTGTCTGTTTCATTATTGGGTCGCCTCTTCCAGGGCTGGCGACTGTCAATGGTCAGGAAGGCGTGCAGGGAATGCACAGATTCCACCACACAATGCAATGGAAGTGATTTGGCTGCAAAAAAAAAGGTTTGAGTTTCGATATTATTATTATAAATCATAACAATGATGAATTTTTTTGAAAAATGTGAATTTTAGAAAAATCAGTTTACTAATCGGTTTAACTCAAATCACAAGTGCAAATCGTATTCCAAAATATGTACATAGATATTTAAATAAGCAATTAAAACATATTTTTTCTACCCCACCCCCCACAAAAAAATATTTATATATATATTATAGTAAATTATTGTTCATGCGGTTAGCCACAGCATTTAGTTTTAAACTGCTTGAATGGAATAATTAATAAAGGCATTTTAGACCCAAACCCAACCCCCGCTCTCCACCCAACTCCACCCATCTCCACCCTCCTCCACTCCACTAGCCTTCCCTTTTACTGTCCAATTTGGGTTGTCGTTTTTTTTTTGTTGCATTTAAACTAGTTTCTGTCCATTATCTACTAAAATAATTTTTTTGGCAAAATATTTATTTTTGGAACCAAATCAAAGTTGAAAATTGCAATTGCAACGAATCGGATCGTGGGAAGAAGGGGGGAGGGGGGTTCTATAGTAGGCAAATAGGCTTCAAGCCCAAACCCCCGTAACATAATGGTATTATTAATTATTCCAATTATAAAAATTGTAAGCAGTGCACAAAAATGAGTAAGAGAGAGAGTGGGAGAGAGAGGGGAAGAGATCGGAGCATATACACACACAACATAAGAAATAAGTTCAACCCAATTATATGCGATTTTTATACCCTTGCAAAAAGGGTATATTAATTTTGGTCAGAAGTGTGCAACGCATAGAAGGAAGAATTTCCGACCATATAAAGTATATATATTCTTGATCAGCACGACGAGACGAGTTCAAATTGCCATGTCCGTCCGTCCGTCCGTCCGTCCGTCCGTCCGTCCGTCTGTCCGTCTGTCCGTCCGTCTGGATCAACGCAAACTCCTCCTAGACCGTAAGAGCTACAGAGTTGAAATTTTGCATGTAGGCTTGTATATACTGCAGGCGTTGTGTATCTCGGATTCAGCCGGATCGGACCACTATATCATATAGCTCCCATACAAACGTCAAAGTCACGAACAGTGACTTTTCTCAATAACTTCGTTATTTTTTGAGCTATTGTCGTGAAATTTAATATTGGTGAGTTAATTACACATATAAACGACTATGCCAAATTTGATCGGGTGACTATATCATATAGCTCCCATAGGAACGATCGGTCGAAAACAGTGACTTTCTTCAATAACTTCGTTACTTTTGACGCGATTGTTTTCAAATTAAGCATTTGTGAGTTCAATATATCTGTTAATGGCTGTGCCGAATTTGATAAAGATCGGGTAACTATATCATATAGCTCCTATAGGAGCAATCGGTCGAAAACAGTGACTTTGATCAATATCTTCGTTATTTCCTATGCTAAGATTGTAGGCCGTTCTTTCGCAAAGATTAGCCTTTTTAGCTTAAACGATTTTTCACTTTGATGGCTGTAGGTGAGGAAAGAGTTACCATAAAAGTTGCAAGGGTATACAAACTTTGACGCGGTCAAAATTAGCCCCGACCCTCTGGTTTATTGTGGGTTAGCAAGTGTTTTTTTTTTTTTTTATTTCATTTAAAACATTGCTAACATAATTACAAATAACATAACAAGGGAACAAACATACGAAGTCGGGCATAATGAAAAAAAGATTACGGTTGCTGCGGGACGACTTGTCGGTATTGCTTCGCAGACCGTGTGCTTCTTTAATTCGCCGACCTATCCCTCTCCAACTGCCTAAGTTTCTTCATCACGTGTGCGGCGAAGGCGGCGGCCGCCTGCCACACGTTAGAGTTTGCGACCATCATCCCGGCGAGGTTACACTGCGTCACCGGCTCGCCCATGACCCTCTCCAACCGGTGTCTTTCCTCGTCAAATCTTGGGCAGTGTTGCAGCACATGACTCGCATCTTCTATGATGCCAGCGCCGCACCATGTGCACTCGTCGGAGACATCGTGGTGGAACCTCTTCAGGTAACTCCTGAAGCACCCGTGGCCGCTCATGAGCTGAGTAAGGTAGTAGTCAACCTCACCATGCTTCCTCGACACCCATTGTGTGATGTCCGGGATTAGTGCATGGGTCCACCATCCCTTGGGCGAGGAGTCCCACCTCTCTTGCCATCTGCGCATGGAGTGCTGCCATGCCATGAGTCGCGCCTGTCCTCTTGGTTGGGTTATGTTGCTGCCACTTGATTGCCTTGATGCTACAAACGTGGCCGACGCAATTGCCGCACATTCATCGATGGGCATCATTCCAGCGATCACCAGAGCTGCGTCATCGGATATGGTGCGGAAAGCGCTACACACCCTAATAGCACTTAGACGATGAGTCGACTCGAGGCTCCTCCTGTAGCTCCTAACCTCCACACCTTTAATCCACGAAGGAACTGGGTACAGGGCAGTGGATTTTACTACGCTCGATAGTAGCAGGCGCCGTCCTTGCTTCGGGCCACGCGAATTCAGCAATATACGGGCTAGGGACCGGGCCGACGCAGCTGCCTTGCTACTGCAGTATTCTAAGTGCTCTTTGAAGGACAATCTAGTGTCAAGCATGACACCTAGGTATTTAATGGCACGCTTGGATACCACGAGGGAGTCACCTACTCTGATTTTTGCGGTTTCGACGCGCTTCCGGCTGCTAATGAGCACCGCCTCGGTCTTTTGCGCTGCCAATTTAAGCCCTGCGGCCGATAGCCAGTGGCCAACTTTGGCTATCGCCACGCTACAACGCTCTTCGGCGACGTGAAGGTCCTTCGCCGAAACCACCAGAGCGACATCGTCAGCAAACCCGACAATGTGTGTGTGCTGCTCGAACTCAAGGCGCAGGACACCGTCGTACATGGTGTTCCATACACCAGCCGATACCCCTCTTTCTTCCAGGCCATCCTCCGTTAAGTATCGGATTCTCCTGTCGCGAAAGTAGCTCCGCACGCAGTTCATCAGGTAGCTTGGGATATTGAATGTTGCCAGCGCGTCCAGTATGCGATCCCACCTTGCTGAGTTAAACGCGTTCTTCACGTCGAGCGTCACCACGATACAGTATTCTTTACTGCCGCCTTTCCATCTAGAGCCGTCGATTGCCTCAGCTGCCAAGTGAACCACACGGTTTATTGCGTCGATTGTGGATCTGGCCTTTCTGAATCCGAACTGGTGCTCGGATAAGCCCCCGCCTGCTAATATCGCCGACTCCAGTCTCTAGCAAAGCATCGACTCCAGCACCTTGCCAGCTGTATTCAACAGGCAAATGGGCCTATACGAGGATGCCTCGTCTGGTGGTTTTCCGGGCTTGGACAACAACACAAGGTTTTGTAACTTCCACCTGGTGGGAAAGACTCCTTCTCTTATGCATTTTGAGTACAACTCCGTGAATACATGAGGGAGTATCGTTACTGCCAGTTTAAGTGCGATGTTGGGGATAGAGTCGGACCCGGGGCTTTATTTGGCTTTTGACGCCTCACCGTCTCGATGACCTCAGCAAGCGAGCATTCTTCCACTTGAAGGTGTGTCCCCAAGGGAGACACATGCGATAACTCCGGGGCGTCGGGAAATAGGCTGCTGACGATGGAGCGTACAGTGGTTGTGTCTGATGGGGATGACTGCCTGTTTCCGTGTACTCGTTTGACCACCGTCTGGTAGGCTTTGCCCCAAAGGGTCTTGTTCTGCCGAATCACATAGCTCGAGGAAACATTCACGCTTGCTATCCCTGATCGCCACCTTAAGGACTTTCCTCCGCCTTCTGTACTCCAGACCGAGAGCCTCGAAGTTGAGCGAATGTCTTGCCCGCTGATATAGCCGTCTCGCTCGAAGACAGACTGGGGTGTGGTGGCGCGAGAATGACCCTCGCTGGGCCATGCTGGCAACACAAGCTTCATCGAGTCTCGACATGATCAGGTTCGTAGCCTCTTCTGCGTTTGTGTTGGGGCACTCTGTGAGTCCTTCCAGGCTTTCAGCGAACAAAAGCAGGTTGAAAGCGTCCACCTTGAAGGATTTCCGAAGCGGTAACGTTCGCGCTGGCGGGTGCCTGTTTCTGCCTACGGAGAATGTCACTATTTCATGGTCACTGGCAGAGTATGCCATGCCTACGCTCCAAACAGCCGAAGCAGCAATACTGTCGCTGGCGTAGGAAAGATCCACCACCGATCCTGTGCCGCCCCTTCGGAACGTGTGTTGTGTGCCGACGTTAAGCAGAGATATGCTTAAGTTGGCAAAACCTTCAAGGAGAATACGGCCGCGGGCGTCAGTACGGGTGCTGCCCCACTCGGTGGCCCACGCGTTGAAATCCCCACCGATGATGAGACCTTGGCGTCCTCTTGCGTCGTTCGAGATGCTGTCTGAACGCCGAAACGCTCCAGTGACAGGCTGGGTGCAAGGTAGGAGCTGTACACCCAGTTTCTGCCGATCCGCGCTCTGACAAAGCCGTCCGCAGATAGGACGTCCTGCATGACTAGCACGTTACTACCGCAGCACCAAATTGCTGCTTTGCCGCACGCTGCCTTGGCCCAGCGACCACTTTCTCCTACTCTGTAGGGCTCACTCAGTAGAGCTATATCCGCCGACAACTCACGCACAGTCTGCTGAAGCAGGTCCTGAGCCGCTATGCAGTGATTCAGGTTCAACTGCAAGAGCTTCAAATGGGGCTGAGTCATTTGGCGTCTTTCTGCATCCTCTGAGCACCACTGGATGGGCACGCGCGGCTATCCGCTATGTGGTTTAAGGGACTCAAGCCCATCTCGGCACATAAAAAGCACTTGACGGCGGCCGAGCAGTCTGCAGACTTGTGACCAGGATTGCCACACCTGAAGCAGCAATTGACCTATCTGTGTCGCTTGGGCAGTTTGCGGCGATGTGGCCAACACATAGGCATCGAAAACAGCGCGCAGGTTGCGCTTCTAGCTCCTTTATTCGGCAGCTATCCCATCCAATTCGAACTCTGCCCACCTCTAGGAGTTTTAATGCTCGGGAGCACAAACCACGGCTGACATCGTATTCCGAAAACTAGACCGGAAGCTTCTTACTCTAAGCGACGTCGCCTCGACTTTGGCTTGGTCAGCCAGCTTAGCCACTAATTCCTGGGGCGTCGCTTTCTCGTCCATGCCGTGAATGGCTACAGCCTTATGGCGGGTTAGAGCTTTCACACCTGCCTCCTCGCCAAGCACTTGACTGATCGCCTCCTTAAGGGACTGGGTTGTGTCCGCTGTGCATTTCCGGAGTTCCAGAAGAAGCCCATCTTTAGCGGTGCGTCGAATTCGCATTACGTGCTCACGGACGTGATCCAGCTGCCCGTCAGTGCGCCTCGTCACGCGCTCTAAAACTTGGCTATAACTCAAGCCTTCGTTCGCCTGAATTAATAGCGCCTCCGGGCGGGATTTCTGAAGTTTCCCACTGATTTTCGCTTTAGGCTTGCGGGAGGACCTCGAAGTACCCACCTTTACCCATTCTTGACTGCTTTGGGCATTTTGCTGTGCCCTAGGCTGCTCCACATCAGACGTATGTAGCTGCTGGTGCTGCATGGCTTGTTGCTGTGATCCAATTTGACTCAATTGGCTCTGCTGATGGAGCTGTTGCTGCCCCTGCTGGTACTGCGCCGTCTGAAGCCGTGTAGACGACTTTTGTGGGTGTTGGCGATTCTTCTGTTGCGTCTTCTGCTGGTGTGGCCTCGCTTGGTGACGACCTGAGTCATCGAATGGTGACGTTTGACACAGCTTATCCCGCTTAGACGGTGAATTCACCAGTTCGGTTTGCTGTTGCCTACTCACACGTTTAGGTGGAGACATGCTGCAAGTGGCACACGCCACTGGCAATTGCGAGATCGGCCCTTTGTCTTGAAGCAAGGCGATCACTGCTACGTGCAGTTCTCGCAGCCGAGCAACCTTCTCCCTAAACTCGTTAGTGATGCTGCGGTTAATTTTGCCACTAGCATCCTTATCTCTGCTATAATGGGTAGCAATTGAGGCCAGAATATGGCCCATTTCCTCCAACTCGTTGCAAGTAGGCCGCACCTGCCCCACCTTGCTTTTTTTAATGCAGGCCCCGTTATTGGCTGCCTCGCCATCGGTCCCCTCAGCCCCAACAGATGGGCTTCTAAGCCTTTTCGGCGTTGCCTCGTGAGCATCCACTACTAGGGCAGCGTCTGGTGTTGCCACAGGCATCGACGGGGCGGGTGCAAGAGGTCTTGCCACCTGCTGCCGGTGCGGTGGCGGCGTCCGCTTCATCATTATTGACTCGGCCGCGCGTTCTAGAGGCAATTTCCCTCGCAGGACAAGAATTTCCTCTTGCCGCAACGCTGGGAGTTATGCCGCTCCAGCTCGGCGGCGACACCAACAATTGCCCCTATTGACGCAGCCCGACAATAGACAAGGAACATTAAACAGAACTATGTATTCAAAGAAACTACTATGGAAAATGAATTATGGCCAGACTATACAAATTTAATTTCGTTTAAATAAATAAATAAATATGGAATAAAAAAACGATATATAGAAATTTCCAAAGGTGGGAGTCGAACCCAGGAATTTTGCACCGGCTAAGACTCACACCCAACGCCAAGCAGACCGTTTGCCCTCAGAACTCTGCTAGTATCCGAATGTCTGTTACGGCGAATAACAGAGACAGCCAGGAAGTATGCAGAAGAATTTATTTAGGGCAGAGCGTGGGTTACGCTCAGCTGATTGAGGCGAGCCAGACAGGTGCTGTTAACTCAGCTGATTAGATTTATATCTATGTGTGGCAAACCTGGCAGCAGCTGGTATTTTTTCTGCACGTGCCAAAGTTGTCCCTAACGCTTAGGCCCTCCAGGTTGTGGCCAAAGACCTGCGAGTTAAGGGTTTCTGCCTTAAAAACCCTTCGAAAATGCTGCGTCCTAGGGAGCGGTTGCCTGCTGTCGCCAATGGTGAAGGTGATGACTTCATGGTCACTCGCCGAGTATGTTGATCCCACGTGCCATGTGGCTGAGGCGGCGATACTGTCGCTGGCAAAAGAAAGATCCACAATAGATCCTGTGCCGGACCTTCTGAAGGTATTCTCGGAGCCAACATTTAGCAAGGAGATGTTAAGATTGGCGAAAGCTTCCAGCAGCAATCTACCTCGAGCGTCAGAGCGTGTACTTCCCCATTCGACTGACCAAGCATTAAAGTCGCCACCTATAATCACTCCTTGTCGTCCTCTAATGTTATCGGCGATTTTGTCTACCGTCCGGCCAAACTGCTCCAGGGTTAAGCTAGGCGCGAGATAGCAGCTGTAGAGCCAATAACTGCCAAACCTCGCTCTCACAAATCCATCCTCGCGTAGAATGTCCTGCAATACGCCGTCGCTGCTACCACAACACCAAACCGCTGCTCTACCGCTCGAGTCCTTGGCCCAGCAGGGACCTGTGCCGGTTTTATAAGGTTCGCTTAGCAGGGCTATATCCGCTCGTATCTCCCGAACAGTCTGCTGCAGCAGGTCTTGGGCTGCGATGCAGTGATTCAGGTTTAACTGCAGGATCTTCAGGGCTGGCTGAGTCATTGGAGGTCATTGGGGGTCCTCGATTCGCCTGTAGCTGGGCATAGACGGCTACCCGCAAGGTGATTTGTTGGGCTTAGGTCCTGTGCAACGCAGAGGAAGCAGTGCGGTTCTATAGAGGGACAGACAGCTGCCTTGTGGCCTGCTACACCACACTTGAAGCAACAGTTTGATCTGTCCACCTTGCTAGGGCACTTCGCGGCGACGTGACCAGTAGCTAGGCACTTGAAGCAGCGCAAAGGCCGCTGCTCGAGTTCTCTGATACGGCAGTTTGCCCAGCCTATCTCTACGCGACCAAGTTCGATGAGCGTCCGGGTCACAGACTCAGGTGCGCTCACAATTGCCGTCTGGTAATTCCGGAGACCTGTCCGAAGGCTTTTGACGGTTAGCGCGTTTACGTGTGTGTGTGCGTGTGTGTGCGTGTGTGTGTGTGTTTTTTTTTTAATTCATTTATTACATAAATAACAACAAAATATATATATATTACAAATTTAAAGCTGCAAATACTTATTAGGGGGGTTTCTGCGGGACGTCCCATGGGGAATTGCTTCGCAAAAACCTATAACCCTTTACGTATGGCCATTTCTTTCACGATCTGCCTTTCTTAGGCTGATTCCCACGAAGCCTGTAAAGCTGCTCACTGCTTCCCACGCCGCCGCATCTGCCAGCATTATGGGCACCAGGTTCTCGGTAGTCAGCACAGTGCCGACCGTTTCCTCCAGGAGCCGCCGTTGACTAGTGAATCGCCTGCATGCGAAGAGGGCGTGTTCCGCGTCCGCTACCATTCCTTCACCACATGTCAGGCAGTACGGCTCAGCCTCGTGTCCGAATCTGTGGAGATAGGATCTGAAACAGCCATGTCCTGTGATGAACTGTGTCAGATGGAAAGTCGCCTGTCCTTGCTTCCGTTCAATCCATGGCCTGATCGTGGGGATAAGGGTGTGGGTCCACCTACCCTTGCTAGATGAATCCCACCGCTCTTGCCAGATGGCTAAGCTTTGCATCCTTGCGTCGTCGCTAGCTGTCCGCTCTGGTGTACCGTTCCTTTTTGCGTCCGCGATGTTCCTGCCCTCGTCCGCAAGTAAGTTGATGGGGATCATGCCTGCAACCACAAGCGCAGCATTGAAACAGGCGAAGGCAAGGTTTGACTTGAAGTAATTTATTGGGGCCGCAAGCCCGGTATTTATAGGAGAACGTTTACATTGGTCTTATGGCTAGTGTCCTTAACGGTACTTAAAGCTAGACATTATGCTTAAGTTCTAATTACTTATAATCTATCCCTAAAAGTATGTGCCCTAATCTTATCCCTAAAAGTATACTACACCTCCTTTTTTTAAAAAGAAAAATTTATATTTTCTAACATCCTTTTTATGTTATTTTTATTCTATCTAAATGTACTGTTTGCTTTTGTTTGGTTTATCATCTGGCTACTCACCTAATCTGTTGTGTGTTAGGACGCAAGCTCCTGTATTGCTCATCATTGCCTGTGTATACAAGTTATCAATGATTTTGATCTGCCTGTAGTTCATTTTACTATAGAGTATGTATTGTCTTTCCAGTGTTGAGGCGATACTTTTTATTGTCTTCCCTCGCCTGTTCTCTACCGCTCTCTTACACTTTTTCCCCGCATAAGCCTCCAGTATTCTCTGCCCCATTTTAGTTGCGTAGTGTGTTTAACATGTATTAACTTCTTTGCGCATATCCGTCGGTGTGGAAATCAGTCATTGTCATATGGCGGTCTTCTACCGCTTCAGACAGAAGAAATGTGTGTGGTCTATCATGTTTTGCAGATAGAACCTAGCAAAATTTAACCATGTTCTCGGTTGCTGAGTGGTTTAAAGCAATCTATGTTTGTACGTATGCTAGATTAGTTCATCCCATATCGTACCCTCTCTTTTAATGTGACATTATTAATACACACCTTGATTGGTATTCATTGATAACGTCACACATATGCTTCTTATTACTGTGTTGCTCTAGAGTGTGTTGACATCTGTATGATACCGCTCCCTGCGTGGGAATGTATATTTTATTTTATTGTTAAAATTTGTTGCAAAGTTCTAATTCTAGTATTGATTCATGTGTATTTCTTTTCCCAGTTTATAACGCATCTGTTTAAAAATCTGATTATCACTTGGAACCCGTAAATTAACTATGATTTTTTCGAATATTGCGGCTCTCGCTAGCCGCTTTTGCACTTTTGTTTTTTCTCGGTATTGATATTAGAAATAATCTTGAGCCAGGGATCCCTCCAAGTAATGTACATTTGTACCACTGCTGAGCTCTCTCTTCCTCCTCCATCCCCGTTTCCATTTCTTGCGTATGCATGGCTCAATTGTATCCTATTATAATTAATGTGTCACAAAAGTTGGATGTCATCGTGCTGTTTTCTCTTCTATAGCTCTTTGTCTCTCATCGATCCATACTGATAGAAAGTGTGCGGTTACTGTTTCGAGTACGAGTCACTTTTCCCTAACTTTTGTATATGTTTTGCAGAACTATTACCTCGGCACATTATTACCAACAGAAATGCGGCGTATCTTTAAATCATTTTGTCGCCTAGTGGTCGTTTACTCCTCGGCTCTCGCCTATTGTTCAATCTCTAGTGATTATTCTGAGTTTACTGGCTATTTCTTGAGTTTTCGTTCGTAGTGTTGCTGTTTGCACAGCTCTGTATTGGGTTGTTTCTACAACATGCTATAATTCTAGTACTGTTTTAATGGTCTTTTCGCTTTTTTCTAAGAGTTTATTGTACATATAAGTGAACCTTAACTTAGCATTGTTTCCTGACATGTCAATCCTTTAGTTTATGCCATTTTTTGAGCAAGCCTGGCTTCCTGTTTCAAGCCTTGTCAAGTGTATCCCGATCTATATATACATATTTCTATTCCCATCTTACTAGATTAAATCTATCTTATGTGTTGTATCGTATGAGAGTCAGATTTTCTTTATTTTTTCGTGCTAATTAAAAACGAGTTTTGCACGTTTTGAACATTTGAGAGAGTTTTGCGCGTGTTTGGCTTTTCGTCGAGACATGATTTTCATTACTATTGTGCTGTGTGTGTTCCTGTCCTCGCTCTGCTTGTTCATTTGTGTTGTTTTTCCTTAGCACTATGCATATATTTTTGGTTTCTTGACCTTTCCCACTAGTTTACACTTTATCTTTCCATGTATTTCGTTGACAAATACTATAATTATCAAATTTCGACCCGAAATTTTCTGTCCCCTGTCATACAATATCTAATAGTAATAATCAAACCTCTGGTGCTTAAGTCTTTATCCTATTTATAGTAAAAGCCTTCCCTCGATGGTGATTTTTTAGAGATAACACTATAGGGTAGTGTTTTAAATGAGCTGCCATTCTGGATATCGGAATTTTATTCCCATCATCACTCATCATCTAATATGTTTTATGAGTGTGAAATTCGAATTGCCTCTATTGTCTTGCCTTGTGTATACGTCATCTATCTCACATTGTCGTTGATATCGTCTCTTTGTACTGCTGTTAGAAGTGCTATTGGAATAATCGTGATTGCTGTCTCCATCAAATTTCTTGTTCTGGAAGCGGTGTTGCTGTCTGATCCTGTCTTGCATACACTCTTGCTTGTACTCTAGAATGTTTTTTTGATGTTAAAGAGTGTGATATAGTTTGAAGTGATTTGTGGTGTAAGCTTATAGATTGAGTTTTTTTAAGTATTCAAATTCTGTGAAATTGACAAGCTTTGGCAGTGCCTCAATGTCCGGATCATATTACATTTCTAGATAATCTATTGATAAATTGTGCATGGGTTATGCAAGCTTAGTTTGAGTAGTATGTGCTTACCTCGTGGTGTGTAATTACAGAATGCTCTTAACAAATCTTTTGCTTCCGTCGCACCATTTTTGGGAGTCGGGTGAATACATGTGAAATATCCGTTTGTAACTGTGCTGTAGCACTAATTATCACTTGACTGATCGTCTCTGTACTGAATCCTCCCTTTATTTGTGCCATTGTTCCCTAGAAACGTAACCTTACATAGTTGCAAGATGGGCCATCTGATCTAACATTATCCTCTGTGGCTGCTATGTTTTTCATAAGGTTAATACTTTTCGGCAAGTTTCTCCTATACAATAACATCCTCCTCTAGTTTCATGATCAGTGCTGGCGAACTTCTATTCAATGCGCACAAATATACCCTATGATATCGATTCTGCTTCTATATATAAATATGAGATAGTTTATCGGATATATTGTGACTTAGTTCTTGGTGGCTGGTCGGAACATTCATTTCCTTTATGATTACGAAGTCTTCTATTGGTGGCAATTTTATTCAAGCGATTTCTTCATTTCTCATAGTCAACTATGCAATCGCTATGTAAATCTGTGAATGCGCCTCCCTTTATACCATGTGTGAAATCCACTAGATATAGAGTGATCTCTCCCGACAATTCTTCTCTATCTTCCTCAATCCTCTACTGAGAATATCCTTCTGACATCAACCTGTTCTCTAATTACTACACAGATCTACATCATTAATAGTCGCCTGTCACTCTAGTGATAATACACCGCTGAATGTGCTATGTGCTGATATACGCTATCGTCGTGGTGTCTGTTTAATGTTTTCTATATTCCATCCTATACCATAATCACCACCGTATTCATTTCTGTTCCAGGCCTGCGCGCGTCCTTACATCATGAACCCTCATACGCCAAAATCGGATGGCATTATATATCTCAGATCGAGTTGATGTTTCCTGAATCATAATCCATCTGCATTCAATCCCTCATCTGTCCCCATCTTGTCCCTCTTCTATATTCTCTCGTTCAATGATGCTGTCGTCTTACTATCCTCCTGTAGCTTCACTCGTCAAGCTGTGCTTCAGTGCACTCTGGGCCGTGCGTCTCCTTCTCTTCTCTATTCTTCTACAGAATCTCTCGCTTGTACGCATGTGTTCCTTGTACTCTTGCTTGCATGGCTTGCTGAGATACATCCATAACCTGTACAGTTACGCGTGTTCGTTTTTTACCGAAATACGTGAACAATGCGGCGGGGGCCTAGTGGTGTTCCATTGATTGTGGATTTATGCCCCACCTCACTCATCATCATCATCCAATGGTCATCCGAGTGTTGTTTCCTATTTTTAAGCCATTCAAATTCGCGCTACCACTATATCCATTTAATGAGGCTCTTTACTATTGACTAATTAGCATACATCATCTGTCCTGTGGTTGTCTCACGTATATTTAATCAGATGCGATATTTCGGAGCGTATGGAGTCTTAGTCTGTATAGGAAATACAGCAATCAGCGTGCAACTGCGATACCCCCCTCCGTGGTGTAATTCTTGATTAGGTGGATTGAAAGATGGTTATTTCCGTTTAGGAATATTGATAATTGCCCTATCACAATGGTTTTTCTCCTAGGGTGGGATATTGAGCCATAATATTCTGTGGTTGTAGTTTTGGACTGATCACGTACATATTCTATTATAGAAATGGTGAGTATCCTGGATTCAGATATATGGACTTCAATCTGTCCAATTTTCTTGTGTGAGGATTAATTGCGCGGTGTGAGCAATAGATATTTTTATAAGGTCTCTCAGACGCCCACAGATGACAGACGTCCTATCCACTGATCGAGTCATGGGAACTGCAATGTTCGTAGTGTGGACGGCGATGAGTAGTACCGTTTGAGAGTACTGACCTTGTAGTTTGGTTTCGCTCTATATGTAATAATAGGAACCGTCTTTGCCTATTCCACTAAGTTTTGTCCGTTTTTGGTATGTTAACTGTTAGTTGTTTCTTTTCTTAATTTTCTTGTTTTATAGTGATGATACATCAGATAACTCCTGGTTAAAATTTTATATGTCAGCACCGCGCTACCATTCTTTACATAGCTTTCCTAAAGTCATGGTAGCTGATTGAGAGTCTCTAGCCTTTGATATTGGTGATTATACTGATTTATTTAGCTTCGCTTTTGCAAACCAGAGGACTTTCCGGAGTTTTGCCTGGAATTATATCTGCACGTCTCATGAGTCAAAGTGTACACCTATTGTGTTTATTGTCGTGTTTATTGATTTCTCGGAGTCGAAACATTTTATGATCGTTCTGGTCTATCCATGTTTAATGAAATGTCCCTGCGGATATGGACTGATAAGTATTAATTCTGTGAGACCACCGCTTCTAGTTATCTTTTCGATTATGTACATTCCGATATGTAAGTTAGCAGTTATCCCATAATTATATTAGCGAGTTGTGTCTTATTATATATTTCTATTAATTATTTGTACCGATTTGCTTATTATAATAGTGATCATAATTCTTTCTGATTCTACAACACAAGCGCACCTGTGATAGTTCGCTGATGTTCCAGTATGCTAAGATCATAGTGGAGCAATTATTTTATACACTTAACTGTAATAACATCATCTCGTTCTAGTATTGTAAATGTCTGTCTTCTAATATATTGGTAATAGCTTAAATCTCAGTTAAATATATCTTCAAGTTATCTTAATGATTGTAAATTTTACCACACTGCATCTGCTCATTGCTATATAATGTCTCATGTGAGAGTCCTCATGGTTTACGATTTCTGTATGAATGCAGTGCGACTGATTCCTATATATTATAGAGTAAGATTCTTTTCACTCGATTATTTCTCGATAATAATATGCCAAATTGTGCGCGTTCTTGCCATTTTTTTTTAGTAAATTCACGTTTAAAGTGCATACCGTCCTCTTGCGCGTCTGCGCTGGAGCTGTCTCTCGCTCCTTATTTCCTTCTTTATTCGTTCGAGACTTAATTACCTCCCATATTTCTACTAGTTTTTTTCATGCCCTTCTATAAAGTAACACATAAGTAATCCTTACGCTCTATCTATGTTTATGTGTACTGTTGAATGATCGAATTGGCCTGTTTCCTGGCGAGCTCTGTGAGCGCAGTGCAGTATTCTGCCGATATCAATAGTACTTTAGTCCCTACGATGCATCTCCTTTTTGAACACTTCATATGCCTGATATACTCTCCCTCTCCCTCGATGTGCGTGAATCAGCTATGAAGAGACCTGGTAATTAAGACACATAATCTACAAAATCTATCTCATTAGACTCTATCAAATCTCATCCCTTATGGAGTTCATAGTTTGGTATACTCTATGCGAATGTTTTTTGCATGGCTCTGGAGTCTTATACTTCTCTCCACCCTGATGTATAATCTGTGAAATGTCTCCTGCTGCGTAAAAAATCTATTGTCACATGCTCTGGTCTACATTCTGTCTGGCGCACTTATAGTATAGAGCTTCAAACGTGCCTTCTAGAATTTCCACCCACCAGCTCGACTGTGAGAATATTATATCATTTTTGGCTCGGCTACTCACAAGGTTGTATTAAACTACTGAAAATGGTAGTGTGTAGCTCCCCAACACAAAGGGCTAGCAATATAGGACATATTATACATCCCTGAGACTAGAATCTATCTCATATGCAATCCGCAAAGTCGCCCTGTTACTGTCTCAACTCTCCATATGTTGGTCTATCATCACAATGAGCTACAGAAATAGATAGTCGTTCAAGCTTACTTGTATACTTTGTCTGGGTGAGCGCGCATAAAATCTTACTGTTTTATTGACTTCTGTATGCCTATCCTTGACAACTCTATACTCCTCTATAAAAAAATAATGACCTTTATTCTGGAGTGATACCCATTGAGATAATTTACGCCCTCTGAGTGTATATAATATCTTACATTTTAATTACTCATATCATATCTTTATGCATGTGCCTCCCTAAACTACTTTTTTCTTTGTACATGTTTTTTTTTTCAAATTGTTTAACAATTGTATTTTCTATTAATTTAATTTAATATCCAAAAAATTTTGGTTATATAATGTTGCGTGTATAGCGGTATTAGGAACTTCTCGGTTATTGGGGCAGTTATTGCATTATGGTCTAGCGAAGCGTTGACTATTCCCGATGTCTGAAAAGCTGTTAAATGTTTAGCATATCGCATATGACCTTACTCAACTCATATCACTCCTATTATTCTCTATAATTACAAGCACTCCTCTCGGCTATTCCGTGACAGGCCCAGAGTCCAGCAAACCTCTTCGATCTACTCATAATATTGAATTTATGTTCGTCACACGTTGCGTGTGTAGCGAGCATACTGCGACGTGAACAAATGAGCTAATGCCCCTTCTTAATGCAGGAATCCAATCTTTCTGCCTTTGTAGGAGCAAAGTTGCCTTAATAATCTGTGTGAGTCGACGGCGCTCACTTCGAATGACTCTTTATGAAAATATAACTTGAAATTATATACATTATACACATTGTTTTATGCTTTTCTTTTTGGTCATGATAGTGGTCCTCCTATCTTATCAATTATTTCCATCATAGTAAGCATACTCAATGAATTTAAATATTTCTCAACTCATCCTCGAAGAATTCGGATTTATGTAGTTGACTATAGAATAGCATACATGCGTGAGTTTATTTCTTTGCTTCTCTTTGTCTATCTAGTGATGGGTATGTTTTCTTCCTACTTCGCCCCAAAATCGACGCAGCCTAACAATGCAGAACAAAATGTCATTGCCCTATAGACGAATGATATAACATTTATATCTTATGGATCTGATATCTCATCTATTCTATTGTCGGTTCAATATATTTCTCATACACAATATTGCTACTTGTGAATTGAAGTTTTAAATGGGCAGCTGCCAAAGTATCCGCATCTGCAAGTTTGAACCTGTCGCAACCGACAGAGGTGAGCTCGTCAGAGCTCATTCTCAGCCATACCTTCTCATAGTGAGTGAATATGATTTTCGGCTCATTGTAAAGTTCTATATTTATTCTAGTTTCTATTGTAAACCTGGTGCGTATCTCGCTTCTGTTAAGGTTGTGTAGATCTGCTATATAGCAACCATCGATGTTTGTTCTGCTGTTACTCAATCACAGGCTATTCCCTAACTCCAATTGGCAAATGTGAGAGATCGTGATAACCTTACCCCTTGAATAGCTGGTGGTGTGAGGGGTCACACACTCGGTGCTTACATTGGACGGCCAGCGGAGAAGCTCGCTCCCACGTTCTCTTTTCTACGTTGCCTCGCGAGCGATTGCCTTACCGCCGCCCTATTATCTTCGTGTCGCTAATGGTCCTGTGCCCTGGTCATCTTAATGAATCGTGCTCCTCTGCCTTTTGAGTGCGACCCTGCCGTTATGTCACTAGCTAAGTACGTTTCTATTTGGTGCCTAGTTCGCTCTTCATCTTGTTTATTGCCCTCATTACCCGACACATCTCGCTAGTCGTTGGCCAGTAGTAGCGAGCGTCAAGCGTAACATACAGGTCCCGAACGACCCCGATACTGCGCGCTAAATGCAATGAAACATTACTAGAGTTGCATTATTTATTCTGGGGACACTCTGCTTGAAAATATTCGGCGAATTATGTGTGTAATTAAAGCGATGAAAACGCTATAAACAATTAAGAGAACCTCATTATATCTAATCAAAAAGACATAAACGAGTACATCTAAAGCTTATTCACATTTCGCTAAAATCTATTACTCCTTCATTATTCTCTATTCTCTCTCATAATGTCATGCTAGCCACCTGCTCCTACAACACACCCTAAACAAGGATAAAATCAACACTTGCAATACTAAGTAGAAAATCATCTAGAAGGAACCGTTCCATTAGACACCCTCTCCTAGATACGGAGAGATCTGACTTGATAGAATCCGCGCAGAAGACTGTATTACAGGCAGGAATAAGATTCCGCGCTCCTCGCTACAGACAATGCGCTAATGTGAATAATAGGAGAATGTCTTGGCCCCACACAGTTTCTTAGTCCTGCAACGAGAAACAAACGTGTATCGAGAAAATCAGCCCACCAACTACACTACAAGGAAACTTAGAAAATGATACCACATCCGCATATATATGTGTTTCCCAAGTACTCCTCTCCCTCTGCCTCTTCTCCTTATGTCAATTAGCCTCCCTTCTCTCCCATATAACGCCTCTGCTCGTTCGCGCTGCGCAGCAATTGGTTGTGAAACCAGCAGGATCCCTCACAAGAATAAATGTGTCGGTCTACTTGTAATATGCCAACTAGAACTGGGGCTGCGTTTCTATAGACTACCATCTTCCTTCTGTTTACTCGGCTGCTATGAGATGGAGTCTCTGCACACATATTGTAGTTAGATTGCCGAATCCTCTATTGATGGATAAACTTCATAATTGACCAAAAAGAGTTGAACATAATGGCTGCTTCAGGTTTATTCACACACTCCAACATCTGATACGACTCAGGACCATCGTTATATTTCAGCGCAATCCCTTAAGCGCTTAAGGCGCAAAAAAGCCGACTAGCAGAGGCCAAACGCTGTTATATAGATTAGGAACTATAAAGCATACTGGTTCCGTCGCCCAACTGAGTGTCTCCTCTCCAGTCTCCTGTGGCAAACCAACCAGCATCAGTACTAGCCAAACGTACGTACTCAAGACAAATTTTCTGAAATAGGTGAGCTCTTGACAACTAAGTACAAGCAGGAAAGTTAGAAGTAGGGAATGAATTTAAACCGCGAACAAAAGCCACTCCGATAACAATCGTAATTCAATATGGTTCCAAAGATAACACAACTCGAACCCCACTCAAATGACAAAAAACCTCTAACACACTTGAGACTAAAAACATTATGAATTAGCTCTAACTCATGACAGCAGAAGCAAGTCAGCAGTAATTAATATCTGAAAGTCATAAATCTTTATAGGGCCGTAGAACGGACAATGTGTCTCGCGATTATTTTTTTCCATTTTCTCTTTACTTCATTGAGGCCAGTAAAAAATAGCGGAAAAGAACTATCCTGCCAATGATTAAGCGACTTCAATGCAGAGATGTGAGCGGAAACGGGGAACGCAAGAGATATTCATAATGTGAGAAACTGGATTGCTGATTTAGGTACATAGGCCAACAAAGGCTAAATAACGATATTATGTAGAGTCCATGTATACCCATCTTTGGTTACCCTACAGTAATCGGAGTTTCATAATTTTCATTTGGCGCTGCGTGTGGTAGAACTTGAACACAACACTTTCTGCGTCTGCATTCTTCGCTGGTCTCCAATCTGTACGTGTGATATTTCCTTATGCCCACCGTTAGCGACCCACGAGTGGTCGTAAAAAGCCCCTTATTATGTTCAGTTGGCTGGCAAAGAAGAACAACTGCCCTAAAGCCCTCAGTTTTTTAACAAGAGAACTAAGAAGTTATAAAAAGATTTAGTTGCCGAATGTACCCGAACTTTACCTAAATGAAGAGTTCAAATATCTGCTCCGACTGTATCATACATCATCAAAAACAACAAAACCCAGCGCTTGCCTATTGAGTCCTGCCAGGCTAATGTCTCGGTCATCGCAACATGAGGTGGCGTCTCCTAAGTGGTTCTTTTGTTGTATGTTGACTATCACTCCTGTTTCGCATGTTTTTTAGCGGCCAATACTTCTGTGTTCATTCTTTTCTCCATTTGTCGGGAAGACACCTGGGCCGGGTGCGAGGCAAGCCGGGCTGAAGTGGCACGAAAACAACTTTTTTGCGAAGCACAATCTCGGTGTAGAGTTCCAGGGCCGAGTTTACCGACAGAGCCAGTGTTGTTGTGTGGCATTCGATCATTGGCCCCGTGATGCAGTATGCTTTGATGTCTACGAGTCTATAGGCGAACAGCCGAACTTTGCCTGTCCAGCCTCGCATCCGACGAGATCAGACACATGAGCTGAGTAGCTGATTGAACTGAGCGAAGACTACCGAGTCCATAGGCATCAGGTAGCTGGCGGTAAGGTAGCAACTGTTACAGCCATATCCCTTTGACCTGTGACCTGATGAAGTGCTCGCCAGCTAGCCTGGAAAGGAGCTGCGAGGGCGGGTTGCCACATGCCCAGATGGCGGCCTTGCCCGACGTGCTATACGCCCAATTGGGTGAGGTTTTCCTGCGGAATGGTTCGCTGATTACTGCCGCGTCAGATTTGGTCTCTCGCACCCGCTGCTTAAGTAGTTCATGGGCGGCCTCGCAGTGGTTTAAGTTTAGCTGGGTAAAGCTAAACATTTCGTCTTGGTCGAGACGACTTCATGGGCCCAGCCTGCGTTATTGAGGGGCACCGCTGGCTGCCTGCTACGTGTTTTCGCTCGGTGATCCCTCTTGACTCGCATATACAGCAGTTGAAACCATTTCTGCATTCCTTCGCTTTGTGGTCCTTGCCGCCGCATCTTATGCACCAGTTTGTCCTGTCGACGGGGCTGTTGCACGTTGCCGCCATATGTCCACGCGCACCCTGCATACCGAGTATCCAATCTTCAGGTGGGCTGCTTTCAAGATTGCTTCTGCTACCACTCCTGGGACACAGATTGTTGCCCTCTGATTTCTCCGTGCGCTGGGCGCAGACTCTTAACATCTGCGGGAACAATTTTCAGACTCAGCTGGTCGGAGACGGCCTGAACGATTTCCTCCTTGGTGGTTTCGCCATCCATGTGCAGAATCTCCAATCTGGTCAGATTCGATGGTACCCTTGCCTCGACTTGACCTTCAAGCGCGGATCCTATGTCCTCCTTCAGCTGGGTGACATTCTCTGCTCCTGCTGCGTTTAGTTCCAGTAGGAGGTCTCCTTTGGCGGTACGTCTCACGGAGCGCACTCTTTCGCCCACTGCCTGCAGCTTGGTATCCTGGCTCCTTGTCACCAGCTTTAGCATGTCGCTATATGTCATCCCACTCTTCCGTTGTACCAAAATAGCGGCAGGACGCTTCTTTGGTAGAGTCCGTGTCGGTCGCCTCGTCGTCACTGTCTGCCATGCAGGCTCTGTTTGTGGCACTATCCCCTCGTTGTCGTGCGACGAAAAAGTTTCTCGCGGCCGTCGATTTTTCGGCGAAAAGGTTTCCGAAGTGTTGGCGGCGGCGGCGACTGCTCTCTGGCGGGGCATCCTAGGCTGCTGTTGCGGCTTCTCCGTTTGTTGCCCTCTGGTGACGAGGGACACTTTAATGAACTTGGGGCATGCCGCTACTGTTTCAGGGTCGCTATCGCTGCACAGAATGCTACTCACTGCTGCTGCAATTCTTTAAGTCTGTCGACTTTCTCTCTGAGAGCATTCGTAATGGCTCGCTTGCCTCCCTCCTTTTCTGGCTTGATGCGTTCGGCTATTTCCTCCAGCTCCCATTTCTGCCAACTCGCTCTTGCCCCTTACTTGTTGCAACTTAGATTTCTTTGGTTGCATCGCACCGCCTGCTGGAGGACTCTGGGAAACTTCACGCAGCCTCTTTGGCGTATCGGTCACGCCAAATAACTCATTTACTGCCACTCGCTCATGACCGAACAGAGCCTCTATCGCAAGCTGACTGCATGGACTGTCGGCGCAAACAGACTCAGACCATAGAGCCGGTGCTGAGGCGAACGCCATTGACTGACGCCGCCCACTTGGCCCCGCCATCAAGCTAGCCGATCTCAAGCCCTCCATGCTTGAAGCCAGGTATTTCCCCCTGGGGTTTTTTGGGAGTTATGCCGCTCCCTGCTAGGCTCCACACAATTCAAATATCGGTCCGAGTTAATTGAAAATTTAAAAAATTAATTGAATAATTAATTAATGCTTGTCTCTGACAATTAATCTCTATACAAAAACGAAAATACTCCAATTGAAAAATTTTCCACAGAGCGGATTTGAAGCCTGGTACTTTCGCCTACAAGGCAGAGTGCTTGTCTTGGGGCCCACAGACCGAGTTTACAGCTGGAGGGCTGAAACACAGCTAGATACTATGGGGGCCCTAAAAGTATGCCGCACTTTGCGCGATCAATTTAAAGCTCACTTTAAGCTCCGCTTTAAAGCTTTCAGCGATTTCTCGGAGTTGGCAGGTGCCAATGTTGGGGCTTTTAAGCCCGGGTTGGCCTGACCAGTGCACAGCTGATACCTGCACCACGAGTCGGCTGTCCAGCTGTGGAAAAAAAAAGGTGGAAGAAAAGAAAAACAGAGACCAAAAAATATTTGTGTATGTACGTATATATGTAAATATATATATTAGAAGCGATGGCTCAAACCAGGAGACACTTCAGTTGGTGTTATCGATGTCGATGGTGGTGATAGGGGTGCGACCACCCCACTACTACACACACGCGCGCGAGAGCTGCGAGGAAAGCAATTTACGCCCCTCACCCCCTGGACGGATGACCGCAGCAGCCCCAGCAGGTTTTAAAACGAAATCGCGACCGGGTGCCTGACGATTCGGGATAACCGTGAGTAGGCCTGCGTAGCCAACACCGTCTCACACTGTCCGCTTTACTTTGCAGATAATACACGTCCCGTAGACTAGCGAAAAAACCGGATTACAACGGAGCGTCGAATCAGCGTCGTTCCTCTAGCTTCGATAGCTGATTGTGTCTATGTGTGTGTGTGTGTGTGTGTGTGTGTGTGTGTGTGTGTGTGTGTGTGTGGCCATGCAAATCTTTAATTGCCATGAAAACCTCATTTGAGGGCGAATTGGCATTAAAAATAAATACATCAATTGTGTATGTAAGTAGGGAAAATAGGCATATACTTATATCTATACATATTATAAAAGGTAGATAAAACAATACAATCGCCTATACATTTAATATTATACACAAAAAAAGGTAAGAATGTGTAGAATGGTTATTTTTGGGCCATGTGAGAGAGTTGCTTTCACATGACCTATCGAATGCTCATCATTAAGGCCAATTGGCTTGGATTCAAACAATTTTTATAGAAATCCTTACAGGATTTTACCCTTGATCATTCAAATTTCTGCCTGACTTTCAGAAAACACTTTTCTGTCTTTTTATTAAATAAGCCATGAAAATTATTAACATTTTTTCCAAAATCTTAACAATGTTTAAAAATTCAATGTGACAATATACATATGTAGATTTTTAATGGTTTATATTTAATAAAAAAAATACCTCTATTTATATATCAACCAACAAGTTATTTTGTATCTTGTATAAAAAGCAAAGGAAAAACCTTTAAACAATTAAGAAAGTGCAGTTTTTTATAGTAAAAGATAGTCAGAAAACCAATTCACATAAGGAAAAGGAACAAAATGAAACGGAAAATGTCACTAAATGTTAGTTTATAGTTAAAGTTGATATCATGAATGGAAAACGGCGAAAAACTAAGAGATTTTGAGAAGAAAAACAGCATCAACTAAAATAAATTATATAGTTTTTTGGAACTGTAAAAAAGGATCAGTTGGTAAAGAATTCTCTCCTACTCAATTCTCAGCCTGCTGGAAAAGGTTTTCACTATCCTAGGGTAATTTAGGTATTCTCGTTTGCCATCTAATTACAGGGAATAATAATCAAATTCTAACAATCTCACTGTCCTCGTTTCTCCAGCTCTATTGTCTTATTTTTTTTTCTCTCGGCATTGCCTAAATTGAATAGAGAGATAGATAGATAGGTAGATAGTCTCCCTCCGATAGGCAACGACATAGCAGCTTATGCGATTAAAATTGAATTTAACAAATAGTGAAACAGACTACAGAAATAGAATTTGTGTTCGTGGTATATACAGATACAGATACAGATAGATATTTCCGATTCACTCGGGGCCCCAATATTACGGCTATCGATGAATTAAATGCTCAAAAAAAGATATGGCTTTCTGCTCTATTCTACACTAGTCCACCAATATTCTCTCTCTCTCTCTCTCCTCCGCCTGCTCCTGCTACCTTTACTCTGCTCGTCACCCAAATACGTGAGCTTCTGCTCATGGACATAGAATAGATAATGTCTCTATGAGTTGGCTGGTCAGTTGGTTGGTATTTGCTATCAGCTAAGGAGGCGCCCAAAATCACTTAAGCTGCTCGAAACACACTCACACACACACAGAGAAATGGTGGTATGAAAGAGAGGTGAGGTGTGGGATGGGGTGGGATGACGCGTTGTCTTATGCCGACTTTGGGGTTCGGGGGTATTATTAAATTGATTTTCCTATCGCGTATTTGTAATGTTCTATGGCTACCTTTACCTAGATGGACTCTAGGTCTTCACCACACACACACACACACATATAGACACCCATACACACATGTGATTAGAGAGGGAGAAAGAGCCAGAGAGGGAGTGAGAGGGAAAAAGAGACTGCTTTGCTAATATTAATCAGGGCCAATAAATCTAGTCACAATATCAATTGAAGGGTATTGCGGGCCCTGATTTCTGTTTGATGATGATAGTGAACTAGGGTGATTTATGATCCAAATGCAATGATATCAATCGTAAGCAAAAGCACGAGGAGAAGCCGCTGACACACATACACACACATAGTCATGTGAGTGCAATAACGAAAGGAACACCACACGATCATGATGGGCTAAGTCGTAATAAACCAATGGAAGGTAAGTAAATCTTAAATTTGCCAAATTAACTTTAGCATTTTTGCAATCTTCATTAAAATTGAAATTTAATGAAATATGCCTTAAGATTATCTGTAGTAGATAGAAGCCTCCCATTCAAGTGATAGAAACTTACTCTACCTTATGTTGGGTAGTCAAAAAGAGCCCAGGGAGACAGTCGAACAGTAAAGAGAGAGAAATGGAGAGACCACTTTATAAACAGTAAATAAATATAAGTGAAAAGACTTTGGTATTAGGTAGATAATGTGTCTAAGACAAGAGTTAACTAGCTTTAAGCCCATCAGACTTAAAATATAAACATATATACAGTAGAATCCGGTTATAACGACTCTGATTATAACGTCTGTCCGGATATAGCTACTAAACTTCGATGAGTGATAGGTTGGTCCCAATATACACCATTATGAAAGGGCATCCGGTAAGTACGTCTTCCGGATATAACGACAAAAATTGTCGGTCCCTTGGGCGTCGTTATAGCCGGATTCTACTGTAGCACTTTTCCTATATCGCAAATATTTCAATAATTCTTTCAAAAAAGAAGCAATTTCAAATACTTCATCCAAAATTTAGCTTACTAAAACGGAGACCATGACTAAATCAGTTTCAAACTAAATAATTTGTTATTAGCAGCCAACTAAAGTTGTGGATAAAGTCCTTAACAGCCTTTACAGTTTCAACAATTCTTATTAAATTGACATGATTTTTGCTAGCTTTTGAATTACAAGCACAGTGGAGTTTGACTACTACCTTGAGAATAAATCCTTGAGCCTAAATCTCAATTCCTTTGGAATAGTTTCATAAGCATTTCAAGCTGATTTCAATAAAGTGAAATGAACAGGCAAAGAGATATAAATACAGAGAGGGAAGAGAAGAGAAGCTGACGATAAGCGTAAAGCTGATTAAAAACTGAAAACTATTGCAAAAAGGATTAGTTAAATAACCAAATAAATGAACTCGAACTCGCAGGCTTAACAGGCAACAAATTTTGCATTGTAGTCATTATCAAAACATTTATATACCAAATGATTTTCATATGCAAAGATTAAAATAGAGAAAGGGAGAAATAAGGGCGAGGTGAAGAAAGAAATACAACTTCATGTGTGTGTGTGTGTGTGTCTTTATGCCTCACTTGCCGCAAATTAGCGGTTTGAGAGTCGAGAGTTTTGGCAAAAAGTTTTAGCTACTTTTCAAGACGACAACGGATAATATCTAGACTCGTTCCACTCTTTCCTTTCTCACTCTCTCTATCTATGTGTGGGTGTGCGCTTTGTTTCGTAAACCGCTTATAAATCATTATAGAATTTTGCCATTTCATCATGTGTCTTAGTTACTTGTTAAAAATCTTTCACTCTACCTATCAAAGTGAAAGTTCAAAGTGAATGTCTAATTTGTTGCCAAAAACTTACCTCATCCAGGGGACATCCTGTAGAGCGGAGTACAGTATGTGATTGCAGCACAAGCAATTTAAGCAATTTATCCTTGATCTCACCCAGTGGCGAGGTCTTGGCTCTAAGGATGACAATACGCAAAGTGATCACCGATGTAAGCTCACCCAGTATATCACTAACTGGTATAGCCGGATTATCGGAGATCTGTTCCAATGGTATGGGTTTCCAATGTTTGATAATAATAGAGCCTAAGAAGGAAATTACATTATGAATGAATCTCGAGAATGTCTCATTTCAGTCGGTACCCACCTCTTGCCGTATTGGCCACCTCTTGGGAGTAACCCAAACGTTGTAGGGCTGTCTGAACTATTTCACTCCAGGGCGTGGCAGCGGCTATAATCACATAACTGTCTGTTTCAATATTGGATCGCCTCTTCCAGGGCTGGCGACTGTCAATGGTCAGGAAGGCGTGCAGGGAATGCACAGATTCCACCACACAATGCAATGGAAGTGATTTGGCTGCAAAAAAAAAGGTTTGAGTTTCGATATTATTATTATAAATCATAACAATGATGAATTTTTTGAAAAATGTGAATTTTAGAAAAATCAGTTTACTAATCGGTTTAACTCAAATCACAAGTGCAAATCGTATTCCAAAATATGTACATAGATATTTAAATAAGCAATTAAAACATATTTTTTCTACCCCACCCCCCACAAAAAAATATTTATATATATATTATAGTAAATTATTGTTCATGCGGTTAGCCACAGCATTTAGTTTTAAACTGCTTGAATGGAATAATTAATAAAGGCATTTAGACCCAAACCCAACCCCGCTCTCCACCCAACTCCACCCATCTCCACCCTCCTCCACTCCACTAGCCTTCCCTTTTACTGTCCAATTTGGGTTGTCGTTTTTTTTTGTTGCATTTAAACTAGTTTCTGTCCATTATCTACTAAAATAATTTTTTTGGCAAAATATTTATTTTTTGGAACCAAATCAAAGTTGAAAATTGCAATTGCAACGAATCGGATCGTGGAAGAAGGGGGGAGGGGGTTCTATAGTAGGCAAATAGGCTTCAAGCCCAAACCCCCGTAACATAATGGTATTATTAATTATTCCAATTATAAAAATTGTAAGCAGTGCACAAAATGAGTAAGAGAGAGAGTGGGAGAGAGAGAGGGGAAGAGATCGGAGCATATACACACACAACATAAGAAATAAGTTCAACCCAATTATATGCGATTTTTTATTGTGGGTTAGCAAGTGTTTTTTTTTTTTTTTATTTCATTTAAACATTGCTAACATAATTACAAATAACATAACAAGGGAACAAACATACGAAGTCGGGCATAATGAAAAAAAGATTACGGTTGCTGCGGGACGACTTGTCGGTATTGCTTCGCAGACCGTGTGCTTCTTTAATTCGCCGACCTATCCCTCTCCAACTGCCTAAGTTTCTTCATCACGTGTGCGGCGAAGGCGGCGGCCACCTGCCACACGTTAGAGTTTGCGACCATCATCCCGGCGAGGTTACACTGCGTCACCGGCTCGCCCATGACCCTCTCCAACCGGTGTCTTTCCTCGTCAAATCTTGGGCAGTGTTGCAGCACATGACTCGCATCTTCTATGATGCCAGCGCCGCACCATGTGCACTCGTCGGAGACATCGTGGTGGAACCTCTTCAGGTAACTCCTGAAGCACCCGTGGCCGCTCATGAGCTGAGTAAGGTAGTAGTCAACCTCACCATGCTTCCTCGACACCCATTGTGTGATGTCCGGGATTAGTGCATGGGTCCACCATCCCTTGGGCGAGGAGTCCCACTCTCTTGCCATCTGCGCATGGAGTGCTGCCATGCCATGAGTCGCGCCTGTCCTCTTGGTTGGGTTATGTTGCTGCCACTTGATTGCCTTGATGCTACAAACGTGGCCGACGCAATTGCCGCACATTCATCGATGGGCATCATTCCAGCGATCACCAGAGCTGCGTCATCGGATATGGTGCGGAAAGCGCTACACACCCTAATAGCACTTAGACGATGAGTCGACTCGAGGCTCCTCCTGTAGCTCCTAACCTCCACACCTTTAATCCACGAAGGAACTGGGTACAGGGCAGTGGATTTTACTACGCTCGATAGTAGCAGGCGCCGTCCTTGCTTCGGGCCACGCGAATTCAGCAATATACGGGCTAGGGACCGGGCCGACGCAGCTGCCTTGCTACTGCAGTATTCTAAGTGCTCCTTGAAGGACAATCTAGTGTCAGCATGACACCTAGGTATTTAATGGCACGCTTGGATACCACGAGGGAGTCACCTACTCTGATTTTTGCGGTTTCGACGCGCTCCCGGCTGCAAATGAGCACGCCTCGGTCTTTTGCGCTGCCAATTTAAGCCCTGCGGCCGATAGCCAGTGGCCAACTTTGGCTATCGCCACGCTACAACGCTCTTCGGCGACGTGAAGGTCCTTCGCCGAAACCACCAGAGCGACATCGTCAGCAAACCCGACAATGTGTGTGTGCTGCTCGAACTCAAGGCGCAGGACACCGTCGTACATGGTGTTCCATACACCAGCCGATACCCCTCTTCTTCCAGGCCATCCTCCGTTAAGTATCGGATTCTCCTGTCGCGAAAGTAGCTCCGCACGCAGTTCATCAGGTAGCTTGGGATATTGAATGTTGCCAGCGCGTCCAGTATGCGATCCCACCTTGCTGAGTTAAACGCGTTCTTCACGTCGAGCGTCACCACGATACAGTATTCTTTACTGCCGCCTTTCCATCTAGAGCCGTCGATTGCCTCAGCTGCCAAGTGAACCACACGGTTTATTGCGTCGATTGTGGATCTGGCCTTTCTGAATCCGAACTGGTGCTCGGATAAGCCCCCGCCTGCTAATATCGCCGACTCCAGTCTCGAGCAAAGCATCGACTCCAGCACCTTGCCAGCTGTATTCAACAGGCAATGGGCCTATACGAGGATGCCTCGTCTGGTGGTTTTCCGGGCTTGGGCAACAACACAAGGTTTTGTAACTTCCACTGGTGGGAAAGACTCCTTCTCTTATGCATTTTGAGTACAACTCCGTGAATACATGAGGAGTATCGTTACTGCCAGTTTAAGTGCGATGTTGGGGATAGAGTCGGGACCCGGGGCTTTATTTGGCTTTTGACGCCTCACCGTCTCGATGACCTCAGCAAGCGAGCATTCTTCACTTGAAGGTGTGTCCCCAAGGTCGACCCATGCGATAACTCCGGGGCGTCGGGAAATAGGCTGCTGACGATGGAGCGTACAGTGGTTGTGTCTGATGGGGATGACTGCCTGTTTCGTGTACTCGTTTGACCACCGTCTGTAGGCTTTGCCCCAAAGGGTCTTGTTCTACCGAATCACATAGCTCGAGGAAACATTCACGCTTGCTATCCCTGATCGCCACCTTAAGGGCTTTCCTCGCCTTCTGTACTCCAGACCGAGAGCCTCGAAGTTGAGCGAATGTCTTGCCGCTGATATAGCCGTCTCGCTCGAAGACAAGCCCTTCTGGCATCAGCGATTGCCTCGTTCCACCAGCAGACTGGGGTGTGGTGGCGCGAGAATGACCCTCGCTGGGCCATGCTGGCAACACACGCTTCATCGAGTCTCGACATGATCAGGTTCGTGCCTCTTCTGCGTTTGTGTTGGGGCACTCCGTGAGTCCTTCCAGGCTTTCAGAGAACAAAGCGGGTTGAAAGCGTCCACCTTGAAGGATTTCCGAAGCCGGTAACGTTCGCGCTGGCGGGTGCTGTTTCTGCCTACGGAGAATGTCACTATTTCATGGTCCTGGCAGAGTATGCCATGCTACGCTCCAAACAGCCGAAGCAGCAATACTGTCGCTGGCGTAGGAAAGATCCACCACCGATCCTGTGCCGCCCTTCGGAACGTGTGTTGTGTGCCGACGTTAAGCAGAGATATGCTTAAGTTGGCAAACCTTCAAGGAGAATACGGCGCGGGCGTCAGTACGGGTGCTGCCCCACTCGGTGGCCCACGCGTTGAAATCCCACCGATGATGAGACCTTGGCGTCCTCTTTGCGTCGTTCGAGATGCTGTCTAGAATGCTTCCGAAACGCTCCAGTGACAGGCTGGGTGCAAGGTAGGAGCTGTACACCCAGTTTCTGCCGATCGCGCTCTGACAAAGCCGTCCGCAGATAGGAGTCCTGCATGATAGCACGTTACTACCGCAGCACCAATTGCTGCTTTGCCGCACGCTGCCTTGGCCAGCGACCACTTTCTCCATCTGTAGGGCTCACTCAGTAGAGCTATATCGCGACAACTCACGCACAGTCTGCTGAAGCAGGTCCTGAGCCGTCTTTCTGCATCCTCTGAGCACCACTGGATGGGCACGCGCGGCTATCCGCTATGTGGTTTAAGGGACTCAAGCCCATCTCGGCACATAAAAGCACTTGACGGCGGCCGAGCAGTCTGCAGACTTGTGACCAGGATTGCCACCTGAAGCAGCAATTGACCTATCTGTGTCGCTTGGGCAGTTTGCGGCGATGTGGCCAACACATAGGCATCGAAAACAGCGCGCAGGTTGCGCTTCTAGTCCTTTATTCGGCAGCTATCCCATCCAATTCGAACTCTGCCCACCTCTAGGAGTTTTAATGCTCGGAGCACAAACCACGGTGACATCGTATTCCGAAAACTAGACCGGAAGCTTCTACTCTAAGCGACGTCGCCTCGACTTTGGCTTGGTCAGCCAGCTTAGCCACTAATTCCTGGGGCGTCGCTTTCTCGTCCATGCCGTGAATGGCTACAGCCTTATGGCGGGTTAGAGCTTTCACACCTGCCTCCTCGCCAAGCACTTGACTGATCGCCTCCTTAAGGGACTGGGGTTGTCCGCTGTGCATTCCGGAGTTCCAGAGAAGCCCATCTTTAGCGGTGCGTCGAATTCGATTACGTGCTACGGACGTGATCCAGCTGCCCGTCAGTGCGCCTCGTCACGCGCTCTAAACTTGGCTATACTCAAGCCTTCGTTCGCCTGAATTAGTAGCGCCTCCGGGCGGGATTTCTGAAGTTTCCCACTGATTTTCGTTTTAGGCTTGCGGGAGGACCTCGAAGTGCCCACCTTTACCCATTCTTGACTGCTTTGGGCATTTGCTGTGCCCTAGGCTGCTCCACATCAGACGTATGTAGCTGCTGGGCTGCATGGCTTGTTGCTGTGATCCAATTTGACTCAATTGGCTCTGCTGATGGAGCTGTTGCTGACCCTGCTGGTACTGCGCCGTCTGAAGCCGTGTAGACGACTTTTGTGGGTGTTGGCGATTCTTCGTTGTCGTT